>NW_006400205.1:101233-106783 GCF_000299155.1 Elephantulus edwardii | reverse complement strand
ACGGCACATAACAACAACAACAACTTATGATAAGTGAATGTGAAAAAGAAGGAAACAGGCCATGACACTATTTAGTCTGATTCTGTCTGGGAGAGGGTGAAATACAAAACAATAGATCAGGAAATCTAATAGTTTAACATTCATTTAGTAGGATTATATAATCATTTCTTTTCTTTCTCTTTTTACTTTATATAAAAGACAAAATGTACCTAGAATGAACTTGGATTCCTTTTATAAGAAAAATAAACCTATTCATAAACTAACAAATCTATGTTTACCTATCATAGGAAACATTTCTAAAGAATTGGAACAGATCCCAAGTAAGCCTTGACAGTGGCCAAAATAAAGGATAACAAAAATCCATTGTTGTAGAGTCAATACTGAAGCACAACATCATTTACTCTGAGGCAGAGTAGAACTGTGTCATAGAAGATGTGTTGTTCAGCAAATGTTTAATGGTTCAAATCCACCAGCTGGTCTATGGGAGAGAGATAGGCAACCTCTTTCCCTAAAGAGCATATCACAGAAACCTAATAGAGGATTGTTACCAGTTGGGATCCACTTAGCTGTAATGAGTAATATTTACTGAAGTGGATTGCTACATTATAAAGCAGATGATGCACTGGACATTCCAAACTTTTGGTTAACAGTCCATGGGTTAGCAGTCCAGTGCTTAACCACTCTGGTAAACAGAATGATGCAACACAAAACAGGCAGTACCAGCCATCATAAATGCTGAGTAATAGGAGCACTTGGGTCTGGGGTATGAGGAGATGGTCAATAAAACAAATGAAGGCAAAGCTGTCTTGTATCGAATGGAGGAGGAAACAAAGACAGATTTCTTAGTCCTGCTTGGTTTTGTTGGTATGTGCTGCCAAGTCTGATCCAACTCACAGCTGACCCTCCACAGGATTTTCAGAGGATATAAATCATGTGGGTTAAGGTGGGAGATAGCAAGTCTTTCTACCATGGTGCAACTGGTGGATTCCAACCTATTGCCTTTGGGTTGACAGCACAAATTCTTACCCAGTAGGCCACGAGAAGGAAATAAAAAAACATTCAAAACAACAAATTATAGGAAAACACGAAATATTCATGCTAGAAAGTAAAACAATCTGTTCTTTACCCCTTTGCAAGTTTTATTGCCTAATAACCATATATTGTAAGAGGGGAAAGCTCAAAATAAATAAAACAATAATTTTTAAATGGTCTTAAATTTGGTCTTATATCTGCAAATATAGTCTCTATTTCATTCTTTATTTCTGTTTTGCTGTTAGAAATTTTTTTTTTCTCTCTCTCTTCTGGTTGTTAGGATTTTCTCCCTCTCTCACTTTATTTTTGTTTGCTTTGGTTCAATTTTGCAAATGTTAATACACTACCTTTAGCAGAGGGAAGTCGGAAAGAATTGAAGCATTGAGTTCTTCCATCATTAAAATAGCTTCTATCAGTTGTACATCTGCCCAGCTGAATTTATTGCCAACAAGAAAATCCTGTCCGTGGTCTTTCAAAATCTGTGGGAAGAAAAAGCATGTTATTGAATAAAAAGAAAACATTTTTCTGGCTAAACAATTACAAAAACACATAAAGTTGTCTATAAATTAAATTTACTAAAGAATCTTTTTCCCCAATGCTGGTGAAAACATGATAAAATAATTGTGCTGCTCCTCCCAACGAGCCGCTTCAGCAGAGGAGACACAGGTATGCAGTTTGGATATTAGCAACTAGCCAGAATTGGAAAGTGCACAGCTGGGAAAGTCTCTCTTCCTTGGGTCTTTGTCTGCTCAGGTGGGAATAGCTCCCCTTCTGACCAGCTCCAGGAGAAGGGACAGGTAGCTCCAGGTGACAGAGATAGGCCATTAGCAACTACTGAGACCAGGGGACTGCACTGTTGGGGTCTTGTTACTTTCTTAGGCCTTTTTCCTGAGCAATATATCTTGGATAGCACTCTTGGGATTTGCCTACCCTGGGAGAGACCACTCACACCCAAACTACAGGATAGGGCAGAGAAGAAGTGGGCCACTACAGCTGGTCAAACGGAAAGACCCCAGCTCTTTGTCCCTCAAAGCACAACCAGGTGAGAAGCTTGCCAAAGAAACAGAGAACAGAGGCACCCATTGATGACCAGCAGAGAAGACTGTCACTAAGAAACTCAATGAGAGGCAACATTCTATGTCTGAAACTTATCAACAGCATAAGATAAGGAATTTTAGAAGGTCCTGTTCATCAATTTTATCCTTTCCATTGTGCATTTCTGGCTGTTTTTGGCAGTCTCTGTATACCATAGACTAGGCCATCTAAGCTTGATCCTAGTTTGTCTTTGATGAACTTGATGGTTTGGGCCTTTACTCCCAATTCTCTGTTCCACCTTGAGTTGATTTTTGTGTATGGTGTGAGATGTGGATCCTGTTTCAGCTTTCTGCAGGCATCAGTCCAGTTTTGCCAGCACCATTTGTTGAAGAGGTTTTCATTTCTCCATTTGATAGGTTTTGTTTCCTTGTTGAATATCAGTTGATCATAAATAAATGGGGTCCATTTCTGGGTTTTCAATTCCATTACATTGATCTATAGGTCTGTCGTTGTACCCGTACCATGCTCTTTGGCTACTATGCCTGTGAACCCAAATGTCCAACCACAACCAGATGGATTTAGAAATTATGGTACATTCACTTGCTAGAATACTACATAGCATGCAGGAACAATGATTTTACCAATTACTACCTAACTTGGGAGGGACTGAAAAGCATTGTGCTAGGTGAGCTGGCTCAGTCTCATAAGGACAAATATTGTAAAAGACCATTATTGTAAAATGAATATGAGTAGCCAAGGCAAGCGGGCAGGGAGCAGAAGGGTAAGGATGGGTGGGTGGAGGAACATGTTAATCATAGGGTCACACAATTTGATAGATGGAGGAGGGGCTGTGAAGGAGATGGGAAAGATCTGATGTAAGAAACAATGTATGTGAGATTTTAAGTAAACCAGTATATAATAAAAATTTTCTTTTAAAAAAATAATGTGAATAGAATATATATGAATGATTGTATGAAACACAATGTAAATGAAAGATTATATAAAATACAATGTATATGAATGAAACATAATGTAAAGACATTATATGAAAACCAATACAAATATTTTTTAAAAGGATAAGGAACTGTTAACAACCTTTGCAAACACAACAGAAATTCCTTTACACATATCAAGAAGAACTTCACATAATTTTAAGAAAGCAACAGCAGCTTCAAACATGAAAAAAACAAAACAAACCAAAAAGAAAAAAAAACTAGCTTTTTCCTAAACAAGCAGACGAGATTACAGACCCATTGAATACCCAAGGGAGAGAAAGGCAGAAGAAATATATCAATATGAAGTTGTATGAACTGCTACTAAAAAGTTACAGTTTATTGAAAAAAGAATTGAAACCATAAATAAAGAGGTACACGAATTAAAAAAAATAATCACAAGACAGCAAAGATACTATCAACACAATACTAGTTGTTGTTGTTGTTGTTGTTATGTACCGTCGAGTCGCCTGCGACTCATAGCGACCCTATGTACAACAGCCCTAAACTCCGCTCTGTCCTGTGCCAATCGCACTGTCTCTGACACTCCCATCCCAATTATCCCAGTCACTGAATCAATCCACCTCATAGAGGGCCTCACTAGTAATAACAAAAATGCATGAAAATGCAATCTAGACTATCAAGACGGAAATTGGAAAATTTGCCAACATGCTGCAAAGGAAGAAGCAGAATAGAAGAGATGGAATAAATAGTGAATGAGAAGATAAAACCTCAAATGAGAGTTAACTATAAGAAAAAACAGAGACAACCAAAGGGAAAAGGTGAAAACATTAGAATCATGCATGATAACATAAAATGGAACAACATTCATGTGATCCAGCTTCCAGAACAAGAGATAGGGAGGGGAAACCCTGAAAAAATGTGAAAGAGATACTAGAAGAAAACATCCCAGGAATAATGAAAAATTATAAAATCCACATTCAAGAAACTCACTGACTGCCTAGCAGACTAGATTAAAAAAAAAAAAAGCATACATAGTCAAATTCTTCAAAATCAAAGATAAGGAAAGACTATAAAAGCAGCATGAAAAACACAGAGTCACCTATAAAGAAAAGCCAGTTAGATTAAGCTCTGATGTCTCAGCAGAAATCATGTCAAAAAGAAGACAAAGGAACAGCCTATACAGAAGGCTGAGAGGAAACAATTGCTAGTGGATGATCCTGTACCCAGCAAAATTTTCCATCAAATATGAAGAAGAAATTAGGCCATTTGCAGAAGAGTAGAACTTAAGGAATTCATGAAAACAAGACCAAATAGTCGAGAAGTACTAAGGGAATATCTTCACACAGAGAGCAAAAAAAATAGATGAACCAAAGTGACCAGCAAGAAAAGAAAAAGAGGCTGCGGGGCGCTGGGCCGCTGCCAGCCCTGACCTGTCACTGCCCAGGCCACCACCAGGATTTGCCTAGCGAAGAGACCCCAGCAGGGGTGTGTTGGGAGGAGTCCTCTTTCTGACCATCAAAATGGTTATCAAAGTTTTTGTTGCCACATCTTCTGGGTCCATAGCGATTAGGAAGAAACAACAAGAAGTAGTTAGGTTTTTTGGAAGCTAATAAAATCGACTTTAAGGAATTAGACATTGCTGGAGATGAAAATAATAGGAAGTGGATAAGAGAGAATGTGCCTGGAGAGAAAAAAACCTCAAAATGGGATTCCTTGCCACCACAGATCTTCAATGAAGAGCAATATTGTGGAGTGACAAAATCTCCTGAGGATGCCTCTTCCCTTCCCAATGGTGAAGTAATTGGAGAGGCACAGAGCACCACAGAGCAAACAGAGAAGGCTGAAGAGGGTGAAGAGAATGAGGTTCCAAAGGAGGAGGGTGAAGATGGGGACAACCTCCCTGAATCCCAGGATAAAAATGAAGAAGAAGGAGAGGCAGCATCTAAAGAGACGGAAGAAGTTGCTGAAGAGGAAGGAGAAGAAGAGGCAGAGGAAGAAGCTGATATAGGAGAAGGAGAACCAGGAGAAGAAAAAGAAGAAGAAGAAGATTCGTAGGCCTGTTTATGCTTTGTTTCTTCAAGTTTTCCAGGAAACAGAAGCCACAAAGTAACATTTCAACCAGTCTCCCCACCACCAAACAACAAAACGGCTCTGGCCCCAGGCCAAACACAATGCACCTTTCCAAGATGTCAGTGGCCACGAGGAATTATCCTGCTTGACACAGATAGATGTACCTGGACATACCTACTCAATCACGTTAATATGAAATGAAATGTGAAGACAACATATACGTCTCCTCATGTGCCTGAATTTTTAAGCTTCGTTAATTTTTCCCCGTGCATGTCCTCGATCTTCTAACTCACACTGTAAAAAAGTGATATCAAGGAATAGAACCCCTCTTCATAAAATAACAGAAATATTCACTCTGTATGTGCTGGATGCTATTTGTCTCAGAATTAGCTCAGAAAAGGAATATGCCTTCCAGAGGACAATCATTTAATAAAGATGAGTAGCAAATAAAAAAAAA
>NW_006400205.1:99637-100306 GCF_000299155.1 Elephantulus edwardii | reverse complement strand
TTACCCAAGTATGTGGTTGTGAATGCAAAAACAGGGGACAGAAATCAGGTATTGGCAGTTTTTAAATTTTCATTTGCATGTGAATTTCTAATACAAAAAAATGGAGACACAAAGCATTATTGCAAGTCAGGGGGAAAAATATTTCCGTGAACAAGTTTCAGCAGTTCAACTTTATAATAATTATAAATAAACCTGTTACATTATACTGGAAAAAAATTTTTAAAGGCCAGACTTACTGATATGACAGAAACTTGGGAGAATCCTAAAAGCTGAAGAAACTCCCAGAGGCCACTTCACAGCTAAATAACTGCCTATAACATAAACAGCAACATCCAGAAAGAACGAGTTCCTTTGAAAACACAACTATAGGAGTCCAAACGGAGAAGACAAGGAGAGACAGAGCACCCAGATGAACTAAAACAGGAAACCCACATAAAATGAAGAGAGTGCTGGCACATTGTGAAGATCACAAACAATAGCACAGAAATATTTGTGTTTGAATAACTGATTGGAAAATTGCTGCTATGCAAATTCTCCCCTAAAACACAATGAGCTTTTAAAATTATGTATAAAAGAAATAGCAGGAGCTCTGGTGGCCTAGTGGAAAGAAGTTGCACTGCAATCCTAGAGGTGCACAGTTCAAATCCACCAGATGCTGTGCTGGAGAAG
>NW_006400205.1:84716-92892 GCF_000299155.1 Elephantulus edwardii | reverse complement strand
GCCTATAGCAAATATATATCTATATAGAGATAGAGATAGATAGATATAGATATGAAATGAGGAAAAACATAGACTAAAACTCAAAGACTATAAAAAATATATACCAGGTAAATGTTATCCATAAAATACTGGAGTGGCAAAACCAATCCCTGATAAAATAGACTTCAGAATAAAAATTACCACTGAAGATAAGGAATATAATGATTAAAGATACAATAGATCAAGAAGACATAACCTTGGTTAACATCTACACACCAGTGATAGACCTACAAAACACATAAAACAGTGACTAACAAATCTGAAGAAAGAAATAGTACTATAATAACAGTTGGTTTTGTTGGTTTTAGGTGTCTGAGTCGAGTACAATTCAGAGCAACTATACGAACAACAGACCTGAACCCTGTCCTATCCTGTACCAACCTCACAATCTCTGACACTTTCGAGCCCATCGCTGATGTCACTGTATAATTCTAATTGTGGAGAGTCTTCCTCTCTTTCACTGTCCTTCACCCCACCTGTCCAAGCATAATATCCTTCCCTAAGAGATAGTCTCTCTTAAGCAACATAACCAAAGCAGGCAAGACAATCATAGGAGGAGACTTTAACACACCCCTCTCAACAAATGACAGGTCAACACAAATGGAACTCAACAAACATGCAGAAGACTTAACTATAAAATTAGCAAACGTTATCTCATTGACATATTCAGGGTACTTCACCAACCAAAACTCAATGTACTATCTTCTCAAGTGTACAGTGTACACTCATCAGAATTGATCATATATTAGGTCACAAAGTAAGCCTCAACAAATTAAAAACGTTGAAATAATACAAAGTATCTTTTCATACAATTCCATAAACTAGAAATCAACAAAAGAATAAAGGATTTTAAAAACCAACCACATCGAACCTAAATAACACCCTGCTTGAGCACTAACGAGTTATAAAAGAAAGAAGTGAAATTAAAACATTACTCAAAAACAAATGAAAAAAAAGACAACATATCAAAACCACTGAAATACAGCTCAGTCAATCCTTAGGGGGCAACTTATAGCAATAGGCAAACACATTAAAAAAAAAACAAACAAGAAAGGAGTATAATTAACAGCTCAATACCTCCATCAAACAGAAAAAGAACAGCAAGCTAATTACTTAGCCTCTGGAAGAAATGAAATTATGTGGACAAGGGCTGAAGTCAATGGTATAGAAAACAGAAAAACAATTGAAACTATTAGCAAGACCAGGAGCTGGTTCTTTGAAAGAGTCAATAAAATAGATAAATCATTGACAAACAACAAAAGAAAAGAAAGAGAAGCCAAATAACTCAAATGATAAATGAAAGAGGTGACATCATCAGCTGAAATAGAACCAGCTGAAATTACATCTATAACAGAATATTATGGAAAAACAAGAGTACCAGAGGGTGTCATCTGTGTTTCATTGATTATACAAAAGTATTTCACTGTGTAGATCACAACAAATTGTGGCTAACCTTGAGATGAATGGGAATCCCAGAACGCTTGATTGTGCATATATAAAACCTAAACTTAGAGGAATGTGTCAAGTATGCATCCTGTCTCCATAACTTTTCAATCTGAATGTAGAACAGATCATTCTGGAGCCTTGTCTTTATGAGGAGAAATGTGTCATCAAGATTGGAGGAAAACTCATCAACAACTTGTGTTATGCAGATGGCACACTTTGCTTGTCAAAACTGAGGAAGACCTGAAGCATTTGCTGCAGAAGGTCAAGGACTGTAGTCTTCAATATAGATTGAAATTCAACATCAAGAAGACAAAGATTCTCACCTTTGGGCCAATTGGTAACACCATGATAGATGGAAAAGAAATTGAGGTGATTAAAAATTTCAGCTTGCTTAGCTCCACAATCAATACTCTTGAAACCAGCAGTCAGGAAAACAAAAGACAAATTGCACTGGGGAAGTCTGTTGTCAAGACAACAAAGTGCTAAATAGTAAGGATGTCATTCTAGGGACTAGAGCCTGATCTTGGCCATGGTCTTTGTAATTACTTTTTATGCATCAGAGAGCTAGACAGTGACTAAGGATGAAAGAAGAAGAATCTATGCCTTTAACTTGTGGTGCTGAAGATGAGTATTGAACATATCATGGACTGCCAAGAGAACAAACAGGTCTACATTGGAGAGAGTAAAACCAAGTTTCTCCTTGGAGGCAAGAATTTTGAGGCTCCATCTCATGTACTTTGTGCACATGGCCAGAAAGGACCGGCCCTTGGAAAAAGGCATGTTCAGAAAAGTGAAGAGACAGCATAAGAGAAGACGACCCTGGATGAGATGTATTGACACGGTAACTGGAGTAATGGGGTTTGGTACGTCAGAGTCAGTGAGACTGGCTCAGCATTGGGCAGGGGTCAAAAGTGATTCAACGGTACATAACAACAACAGCAACATATTCTGATAAATTTAAAAACCAAGAAGAAAAGGGAAATTCCTAGAAACCCACACCCTATGCAGATTGACAGGCAGATGTAGAACACTTGAGTAGATAGATCCATTACAAAAGAAGAAATTGAGCAAGTCATAAAAAGTCTCCAACCAAAAAAATATTTCTAGTCCAGCTGACTTCACAATTAAATTATACCAAACATTCAGAGATAAACTATCATATAGTCTACTTAAATTATCTCAAAAAATGGAAAAAGAAGAAATAGTCTCAAAGTCATTCTGTGAAGTAAGCATAATCCTAATACCAAAGCCAGGTGAAGGTATCACCAAGAAACTATAGACCAATATCTCTCGTGAAATAGATGTAAAAATTCTTAACAAAATCTTAGCCAATAGAATCCAATAGTATATTTAAAAAATAATTCATCATGACCAAATGGTATTCATAACAGTTATGCAAGAATGGAAAAATCATAAGAAAAAGAATAAGCACATAAGAAAAATCAATTCATCACATTAATAAAGCAAGGAATAAGAACCACATTATCCTATTAATTGATTAATTCGATGCATCATAAAAGGCCTTTGACAAAAATCCAACACTGCTTTTTTATTAAAATGTTCAGCAAAATGGGGATAGAAGAGAATTTCCTTGACATAGTGAAAAGTATATATATAAACCAAGAGCCAATATCATTATCAATGGAAAAAGACTAAAAGCATTTTCCTCGTGAACAACAACACAAGTATGCCCACTATCACCACTCCTACTCAGTATTGTATTAGAAGTACTTGCTAAAAATCAAAACTACAATGAGGTACCATCTCACTCCAGTAACAATGGCAATGTTTAACAGGGTAGCAAGTAAAAAATACTGGAAAGGATGTGGCAAGAAAGAAACTCTTATACATTACTGGTGGGATTATAAAATGGTATAACTATTCTGGAAGGCAGTTTGGCGTTTCCTCAAAAAGCTGAACATAGAAATTCCATATGATGCACAAATGGAGATTTGTACACCAGTGTTCATAGAAGCATTATTCACCATCACAAGAACATGGAAACAGCCCAAATGTCCAACCACAAACACATGGATTGAGAAATTATAGTACATTCACACAATGGAATACTAGGCAGCACACAGGAGCAATATAACTTGGGAGGAAATGGAGAGCAGTCCCATAAGGATAAATATTGTATAAAACCATTATTGTAGAGTAAGTATAAGAATCTAAGAGGGGTGGGAGAGGTTGGAAGCAGAGGGATGAGGATGTGCAGGGGAAGGGGGTAATTAATCATGGGGTTGTACAATTTGATGGGTAGGAGGGTGAGGGAAATTGAAAGAATTTGTTCTTGGGGGGAAAAGTATTCCAATTTTGTAAATAAACTAGTAGAAAATTTTTTTTAATTGTAAAAGAAAGAAAAAGAAGTACTTGCTAAAGCAATAAGACAAGAGAAGGAAATAAGAGGTAAACAAATAAATAGGCAAAGATGTGGTAACATTATCACTATATACAGAGGATGTGATAGCATACACAGAAAACCCCAAGTGCAACAAAAAACTTTTTGACCTAATAAAACAATTTAGTAGAGTAGCAGCATACAAAATCCATTTACAGAAATAAGTGAGTTTTCTCTATAGCAACAAAGAAAACATGGGGAAAAAATTAAGAAAGCAATGTTGTTAAGCGACATCGAATCGAGTATGATTCATAGTGATCCTATGAACAAAAGATCTGAACCCTCTTCTATTAACTATTGTAGTTTCTCTAATGTTCATAGAGTTTCCAAAGGCCTGTTGTTTAAGCAGTGAATGCCAATCCTGCTTCTGGGAGCTCTTCCAAACCCTGCTCACCATGGGCAAACATTATGACATTTGACACACCAATGGCACAGCATTCAGCATCACAGCAACCCCAAGTTATCTTAGTACAACAAACCGACAGACCAGTACAAACTGGCAACTGCACCACTTAGAGCAATGTTCTTCCCAAACACAATTATTGTATGCAAACCAATTTTTTTTATAATGCAGATTTTAAAAAACAGGAGTGGTAATGGTGATGGTTAGATGCAAGTAACTTGAGTCAGACTCAGAGTGAGTCCCATGTGCACACAGTAGAACTCCTCCATATATTTGGTCTAGTAGACTTGTTTTCCTTTTCTTCAGCCTCAATTTGAACTTGTCACCTACCTGACCTTGTTTGACTGATACTGAAATTCCAGTATTTCTTTCCAAAGACAAGTCAATCAGGCTCCTGTGTAGTTCATCAGGTTAGGTTTATGTGTATGTGTTCCTGTTTATACTTTCTTAAAAAAATGTTTTCAATGAATAAATCATTCGTTGTACAAAATTCTCTCATTTAATTTTCAACATCATTTCTGTCACCAACTTTGTTTCCGACTTTTGCATTCCAATCACCAATTATTATTAAGTCACTTTGGTTATATCTTTGATAAATTTCAGATTTTGCAGAAGTTGATAGTTCTCAATTTCTTTGCCTTTGGTTTTAGTGCTTGGGGTATGTATTTGAATAATATTTGTATTAAGAAGTCTTCCTTGTTTACTATAGATAGTATCCTATTACAACATTGTATTTCGGGATAGATTTTTTTTATTAAATTTTAGTAGTTTTAATGAACATTTACAGAGATTTTGGGTTTTCATTCATTCATTGTTGCACTGTTTTCTCCACCCTCCTCCCCTGTTTGTTCTTCTTTCCTCCCCCAATGTCTGTTTTAATTGTCCAATTGCCACAGTGCTTGTCAAAGTCAGTTCTGATTAATCTCCTTTGTCAGTGTGTCTCTTGCCATTCCCTATCACTCCTCCCTGAGAGAGACTTCACCCTGATTCATAAGGAAAAGGGGATGGCGTATTCTCTTAGCTACTTCCTGCTGAAAAGGGACGCTGTGGGTTTCAGGGTGAAGGTCTTCTCTCACTACTCTAAAGGGCCCCTTTGGCAGTAGGAAACACATAGACTATTATGGAGATTGATTTTGGAATTTAGATGCACTGTTATCAATTGTGCTTAGCCGTACATGTTCATATCCTTGAAGATGTATCATGGAAGTGTTGCAGCCTAGAAGATACAAATTTAACTAACAAGTTAAAAGTGCATGAGTCAAAAATTGAAAAGCAATAATATTCTGAGTAGAGGTTCTAATAGTGGCACAAATCAAGTTACAGAGGTAAGGTGGTTCCATTGCCATCCTTACTCTAACTTAATTCTTTTTTTTAATTTAATTTTGTTATTAATTTCAGTGAAAATTTACAGAGGCTTTGGATTTCTATTCATTCATTGTTGTAGAGGATAGATCTTGAAATGTTCCTCTTGATGATGAATGCAACACCATTCTTCCATTCATTGCTAGCATAATAGATCATCTGATTGTTTAATTCAAAGTCAATACTTAACATTTCAGGTTACTAAAACCTAGAATTTCAATCTTTATGTACTCCATTACATACTTTATAACTTCTAATTTCCTAGATTCATACCTCGTACATTCCATGCTTCTCCTCATTTTTTTTAATTTTTTTTAGAATTTTCCACTCTGAAGGAAAGGCCTGTTATTTCAGAGGTGGATTGTCAAGCTACTCTGTCTTAGTCTGGAAAGCTCCACTGTAACAAGTCCCCATGGGTGATCCTGCCGATATTTGAAATACTTGTGCATAGCTTCCAGTATCACAGCAATGTTCAAGTCATCTCAGTACAGTAAACTGACAGAGAAGTGCTGTAACCACAAGAGTAAACTACAAACAAGCAAGCATACACATTTATAAACTGTAAAATAAGGAGTAACCCAAAAGTGACTCCTCAATACAGATAAGGGTTGTATAACCTTAAGAGCAAAGTATAAAAAAACCCAAGCATACAAATATAAAACAAACATGCATGTTATGAAGACTAGAAAACCAGTTGCCTGCCTGGAACAGTATATTTGCCTTCTTACAAAGACTGAAGTTGACATGTCCATTCAGGTCAGAGTTTCTGCTAGTATAATAGATGATTGAAGCCCCAAGATGTGAGTCAGGTCACAGGTTGTAACTTTTCTGGACTAGGGTGTGTCAAGGGGTGAGGCACCTTGCCTGAAACAGTTTAAACTTGCTTCAGAGGAACATAATTTACTCTGCTTGACTTTAGCTGGTGTCTTTACCAGTCTGAGGGATCATGTAGGCAGTTAGATATAAAAAGGCAATAATAATATCTTTTTTTAATTATTAATTTTACTTATGTCATAGCCAACTTATAGCAGAGCCATTGAAACAGGAAATCCTGTTGTAAACTGGGGGATACCTATGTAAAAATTCCTCAGGCACAGCTTTATTTGACAGAAGCAAAATATGTGTTTACCTCACAAATAAAGAATAAAAGTATACTCATGAAGAGCATCTTTTCCTTTGACACAAGAATAAAGCAAATGTTAGAATGAAAGAAAAATATGGCTAGAGTCAGTGAATTTTAGAGTATCTGGCCAAGGAAAAGATGAAAAGACCTATGAAGGGTCAAATACATAAAAATGATTAGTGCTAAAGAGAAGCTAACCACTAAAAATTACACAGCATATCATAATACTTGCCTTCTATGGGACAGAGGCAACAGACTCAGGAAAAAATGTTTAAGCCACAAAGTCAGAAATAAAAGGACTTTTAAATGTTTATAATGTTCAACAATAATATTTTAAAAGGCATATGGGTTTTTTAAAACACAAATTTTTTAAATATGTAAATAAAATTTTAGAAATTAACATAAGCATTGATATTAAAAGCTCAATGTATATTTTTAAAAAGAATTAATAATTTAGAACATAGATCTGAGATGTTTATAGAGCTAAAGAGAAAGAAAATATAAAAGAGGATTTAATACACATATAAGAGAGAATGATGTTCCAGCACCCATCTAATGGGAACCTAGTTGGTTTGAACAGCATAAAAAAAGGGAAATATCATTTGCAAGTGCTATTTGATAGAGAATATTCCAAAATTAAAATAGAAATAAGACTTTCCTCAAATCAAAGGAACACTAAACAGATGAATAAAAACAAACTTAAAAAGCACACAGTTGAATAAAATCCAAACAATGGGAAACATTAGGAAACCAATTCAAGAGGGGGGAAAAGTAAAGAGAGAACTTAGGGGAACTTTATAGACTAAAAAGAGGCTTAAGAATTGCAATGAATACATTTAAGTGTCATCTTAATTCAAACAAATAATTTTAAAATGCCTTGAGAGATACTGAATTAGGCTACATACTGATTCCGATAGTGTGATCAAGCATGTAATGCCATGGATTACCAAAATAACAAACAGTTAGGTCTTGGAGAAGGTGCAGTTAGTGTGCTCCCTGAAGGCAAGGATGGTGAAGCTTTGTCTCAAATATTTTGGGCATGTTGCTAGAAGAGGCTATCCCTGGGAGAGAGACATCATGCTTGGAAAGGTAGCGGGACAGTCAAGGAGAGGAAGACCCTCAAGCATGTGGATTCACACAGTGACTGCAACAATGGACTTGAATGCATCAGAGATTGTGAGGACGGCACAGGAAAGGAGGAATGGACAGGGTTCAAGCCTGTTGTTCACAGGATTCTCTACGTACACACTGCACTGGGGAAATCTACAGTTAGGAACCTCTTCAAATCATTGAGAAGTAATAATGTCAGTCTGAGGACTAAGGTGAGTTTGATTCAGGCCATGGTCTTTCCAATTACTTGCTATGCATCTGAGAGCAGAACAATGAATAAGGATGACAGAAA
>NW_006400205.1:65143-83191 GCF_000299155.1 Elephantulus edwardii | reverse complement strand
GACTCGATGGCACATAACAACACCACCAACAACAATTGCCTGTTGCCTACTAGATTTGGAACCTTTTCAATGATTTGACTAACATTCACTCCAAAAATTACTCAGTACATTTGTAGCTTCATGAGACTATCTTTTGATTGTGGTATGGTTTGTTTCCATAAAGAAATTATGGTTTATTACCCTAAAGAAATTATCAGACACAATGAATTGCATCAAGGCAGTGATGTCTCGGACTGATGGTTTATTTTAAAATCACAGGATAGAATTGCTATATTCTTTCATTCCAACTGGTTTATTCTAATTCTATTTTGTTGGTGTTATTATAATTTCCCCTAATTTTTGTTCTGGAATTATTAAAATGTGCTTTCGAAAACAGTAAATCTCTAATATCGCTTGTATCTTTTCAAGTATTCCCTCTTAAATATTTTGTAAAAACCTCTGATCCCTGTAGCCTACCTTTTCAAAGACGGGTAGATAGCGAGTTTTTGCCTTCTTCACAATTAAAGCCAAGCTCTCCTCCTTTTCCTCGGGGGATTTGAATGCAGCCACTGCAATCATCATCATCAAGTCCAATGTGCCATCAACATACATATCAATCCTGGCAAAACACAATATGACTCTCTATTAGAAAGGATACTAAGTTCCCTAATCCAATGCAATAAAGAGTTGTCGGGCCAGAGGTCTATCTAAATATAAAGAAATCATTCCTTTTCATTGCCTATCTGTTTTATAAATCCTTTGTCTTTTATGTTCTATGTCACTTAGCCCTTAAGGGAGCTACTGTGGTGGCCTCATAGGTAAAAAGTTGAGCTGTTAACCCGAAGACAGTTTGAATTCACCAGCTGTTCCACAGGAGAAAGACAGGCACTCTTCTCTCGTGTGATTGATTCAAAGTCTTTGAAAACCCACTGGATGGTCCACTATGGGTCAGCTCTGACTCTGTAATGCAGAGGAAAAAGTGGCCCTGGGTGTCACTTAGTTTCTAAAACCAATGCTTTTGTATTTGAGAGACTCCACAAATCAAGGCAGATTGAGTGAACTTGCTCTCCTGAGTGTAGAAAGAAAAGAGACTAAGGGGAAAGAAATTACTTTGAGGACATCATCGATTTTCACCACATCGGCTTTCACCAGTGAAAATGAAGGAAGTGCAGTTGTAATTTTAGTATAGTGTCATTACATGTGCAATAAAAGCTAGTAAGGGCCTAACTTATACTTTTGAGCTGAGATAATGGTAAAGTTATCTAAAAGATGGATTTCAGGTGTTTGGTCAGAGGCACAACATGCTTGCCAGAGGAATTCTTTTCCATAGAAATTATTTTCAATTGAAACCAATAATATTGTATTCTTTCCCTTGAGTTTTCCCCTCTCAGGAATGATTAATGGTGACTAGTGACCTAGCAGGCATTCTGCATGTGTTTATTGAATAAAGGAATGCATAAAAGAATTAACGACTGTCTTAAGTTGAATTCTGCTCAACAATTGGGATACTGTGCTTTTAAAAATTCAACTGAAAAAAGTTTACCTAAAGGGCCAACTTATTAGTACTGATTTAGAGAAGACACACAATTTAGTAGCTCTTTCGTTGACTGAGCAACTGAAAAAAAGTTTTCCTTCCTAGCCAGGTCAGTCAAGTAGCTCTATTTCATTACTTCTAAAAATTTTCTTTTATTCGAGAACACTAACCATGATATCCTTTTTTAAAAAAGCAACAATTTCAGGCTTACTATATTTATTGGCTTGTTAGGAGCTCTGGTAGCATGGTGGGTAAAGTGTTGGCCTGCTGACCAAAAGATTGATGACTAGAATCCACCAGCTGCTCCGAGGGAGAAAGATGAGGCCATCTGCTCCCATAAAGATTTACAGCCTCAGAAACTTGATGGAGAGGCGTCATGAGCGGAATTCAGTCAATGGAAGTGGGTTGGTGTGTGTTCGGTTGTTGGCCTACTGGTATAAATCATGCTCTGTTATAGATACAGATTTCTTTATCTTAATATACTCCCACAATGTGCTTATCGCTGAACAAATTTTGTCTTTTAAAAGAGTAATTCATTGTCATTGTTCTATCTGAAGTGGAAATAATTTTTCTTTTATGTTAGCTGTTGCTTCGTCATTTACCTTAGTCTGTTATAATCTATGTTAACCCAGGGAAGATTATTAACGGCATTCTTTATACCATTGATATAGCCATTGGAAGAAAATGGAGATTTTGTAAGAAAAAAAAACAATGAAAAACATGGTTGGTGGGGAGGTTGTGTGGGTAAGGAAATGGGAAGGATCTGGGTGAAAAGACAGGGTAGTAATGGGCAAGGTCCAGTGGTGATTAATTTTATAAAACATAATGAATGAGAAATTTATGAAATACAACATGAATGAGAAATAGTGTAAAACACAATGTATACCAAACCCAGAAAAAATCCAACAACATCAGAAACAGACTTTTATATATTATTGATTTTTCTTTTACATTGCTAGAAAAATAATTGCATGTATATACTATGTTTGTAATTACAGGTTGCAATACCTAGGCCTGTTTTAAAGATGAATCTATAAGAATGTTGGGAGTAGTTTGTGACTTGTTATGAAGTTTGCTCATTCTTAATCTCTTCTTTTTTCCCCTCCTCTGTCTCTTAACAACTAAATGCAAGATTTTCTCCCCATATCTATAATAGTAAGTATGTATAATATATGTCTTACTATATCTGCGCTTATGGTAATGAGTTTTCAAGGCTCACTAAACAGGCTGCTTGACTTTCTTAATCCAATTACATTTTATAATTCCAATCCTATTTTCACTTAAATCAGCTTAATTCTTATTAAACGAACTATTCTTGGGAATAATAGCGCAGTCATTTCAGCAAAGCCTAATGTAGTGCACAGCACAGAGTAGATGCTTGCTGTATGTAGACTACAGAAATACAGCCACAACCTCTAGTATTTGCAATGAGACATGGTGGCTCCTTCCATCAATAAAACCAAACCAACTGTCACTGAAGCAATTCTGACTTGCGGCAACGCTCTCTACAGTTTCCAAGACAACAAATCCTCTTGGGATGTGACTTCCTCATCCTTATCCCATAGAGCAGCTGATGGGTTTGAGCTGCAGACATTGCAGTTAGCAGTCTAACCCTTAATTTACTACAAAACCAGGACTCCTGGCTAGCTCTGGTGGCCTAGTGGCAAGAAACTGCACTGCAACCCCAGAGTTGTGTGGTTTGAATCCACCAGATCCTCCTCTGGAGAAGAAAGGACAATCTCCTCCTGTACCAGTCAGATCCAATTTGATGGCACACACACAAAAGATAATAAAATAAAATAAAAATTTTAAAAGAAACCCGCAATCCAGGACTCCTTGAACACAGCCCCTTCTGAGCTGATTATCTGCTTTAACCTATAAAAGGTAGTGGAAATTATGAGGAACCTGTTCTTCACCTAGAATTTAAGAGGCCTTGTGCTCTTCCACTCTTGTTCTCTCTGTCATGAGAACAAGTTCAGAAAAAAGAGGATAAATGAGACATGCATGGCCCATTTGTTTCCATCACCTCTACTGACACTCAGTCACTGACCCAAACCAGTTACCTTGCTGACTGCTGATTAACCTTGGACATAAAAGTAAGTCCTGTTGACATAAGAGGGATCTGGCCCAGATCAGTATACTGACCCAGTCATCTCATAGACTAAATAAGCAGTAATAAAAGCTTATTGACATAAGTGACTGTATTTGAGGTTATTAATTTTACACCTCAAAGCTCATTAGTTATGGTAATAAATCACAAGTTATGCTCAATATTGTGTTGTTGGTGAAGAGTATTGGATATCTCATGGACTGCCAAAAGAACAAATACATCTGTCTTGGAAAAACTATAGCCAGAGTGCTCTATAGAAGCAAAGGCTGTGAGATTTTCGTCTTACTCTAGACGTGCTGTGAAGAGGGGCCAGTCCCTAGAGAAGGGCATTATTCTTGGGACTGTGGAGGATCAACAAGAGAAAGGAAGATCCTCAGAGTTAAATTAGATGGTGACCGTGACAATGCATTTAAGTACAACAGAGACTGTAAGAAGGACACAGGATTGAACAAGTTTTCAACATGTTGTACAGAGGATTACTAAGAGCCAGAGAAGAGTACTGAGTCAGTAATTTCTACCCTCATATAGAATAGGCATTTTCTCAGAGAAAATTTAGTAAGGAATCCTGAGAGAATATGAGGATAGTGAATGTTGCAATTGGCATCCTAGAGTTATTCAGAGCTCCCCTCAGAGCATGTCAGGTCTAGTAACAGCATCACCTCTTTTTTTTTCCTCCCTCACTCCAGGCTGCAAGGTTGTGTCTGAACTAAGTCTCAACTGGCCCAGGATTGCAGAAGCTTGGTAAGCATCTCCTTTACACGTAACTGTAGTACCTACCTGACTCTCTCCTTCAGGTCCTTCCCATACAGGTTGTACTTGGCAGCCAGATAGCTGAGGATGGCTCGAGTCTGTGTTAGCATCATTCCATCCATTTCAACCAAAGGCACTTGGCCAAAAAGCAGGCATCCCTCTGTTATTTGAGCAAAGAGAAGTTAGTGTATTTTCCTACCCTGGGTATAGCCTTATGGCAATGTATAGCCTTGGAAACCCAATGGATAGTCAGCTATGAGTCATATTTGAACTCGATGACAAGGAGTTTGAGGGGTTTTTGTTGGACCATGACTGAAGTAAGCCAGCAGGGATCCACTTTTAATCGTAGGAGAGCAATTTAGTAGTTATCCAAAGTGGTGAGTTAAAGTTATTTGAGGAAATGTTGACCACTTGCTCCTTGTGCAATTTTGAGATCTATTTAATGGTTTCGTGCATGTTTTTTGTTGTGTTGGCAAAACACAATTAAAGACTTTCTCTATTTGTTCTGTATTATACTAGAAGTGGTTCTGGATCTCAAAGTTTAAGATGTATAAGAATCATTTGAAAAGTTATTAAAAAGATCCACTCCATGAACTAACTCAGTCCCACAAGGATAAATATTGTATAAGAAGGTTATTGTAGAATGAGTATAACGATCCAGGAGGAGTGGGAGAGGTTGGAAGCAGAGGGATGTGGATGTGCAGGGAGAAAGGGGGATTAATCATTGGATTGTACAATTTGATGGGGGAGGGGGAGGGAAACTGAAAGAATTTGTTCGATTTTGTATTAGAATTTTGTAAATAAAATAGTGAAAAAAAATACCCATTCCATTTCCTGGATGTTCTGAATCAGGAGTGGAGTCTGGGAGTTGCCATTCTCAAAAGGCACACCAGTTACCACCCTAGGTGTGCATTGTTGGAGAAAGGACATGTCCACACAAACCCAGGCTCTAGCATCTGGCAGATCTGAGTTTGCCCTTTGCTACTGTGTGCCTTTAAACAAATTACTTTGCTGAGTTTCCACTTTGTTTTTTTCCTAAAATAGTAAGACCTGTGGAGCAGGGTTTTGTAAGAATGAAATTAAATAAAACATTGAATAAAATCAGTAATAAATACTAAATAAAATTAAGTATATGATTTTTTTGTTTGCTTTTTTACAGATAATGAAACTTAAATGAAGGATTCTTCCTTAGGAAGGTAAGTATTGAATTCTCACAGGTCAACCCTATCTCACTAGGATTATGGTGTAACCTACTTGGTAATCTGTGACAGCCAAAGATGTAATACACAGAGTCATCTCAGTTCTGAGCAGAGACACAGTGAACAATCAGAAATCTCACCAGTCATACCATATGGATGCCTTTTCTAATATTTGCCTAGAGTTCTGTGCTCTACATAAAATGAGCATTTCCAGAAACAGGTTTCTATCCTTCTAATAAAATGGTGTCAAACAAATAAACCTAGGCTCACCTTTTCCCAGTTTTTCATATTGTTCTCTTTTTTCAAGAAATTCTTCTTCAAACTAGGTAAAGGATAAAGAGACATTGTTATTGTTTTTATAATTTAAGGTCATAAAGAAAGAAATGCTTGTTTTACAGGATATCCTCTGGCTTCCAGAATGAAAAGTCTACATAGGAACCACCTCTGTGATACTGCCACCCAGGGGAAATTCTGACAGCACATGTCTGGATTAATTTAGATTAGAACCTCTATCTTCCCTGCCCCCCCAACTTAAAAAACTTGTCACTACTGGACCAAAAGGCATCATCATGATAGGTAGAGAAAAGACTGGAATTGTCAATGACTTCCTCTTACTTGGATCCACAGTCAGCACCATTGATACCAACAGATCAGGAGATGTACTGCTTTAACAAAGTTTTCAGTCAGGGATCTCTCCAAAGTGGAGCAATAAAATCAGTTTTAAGATTAAGGTGCACCTATTTCAGGCCGTGGTCTTTTCAATCTCTTGCTATACAGCTGAGAGTTAGGCAATAAATAAGGATGACAGAAGAATTGATGCATTTGAGCTATGAAGTTGTATAAAAGTGCTGAAAACCCTTTGAAATGCTGAAGGAATAAACACATATGTCTTGGAGATCGTAAAGCCAGAATGATCCTTGGAGGCAAAGATGACAAAGCTTCATCTCACATACTCTGAGCATGTTGCTTGGAAGGAGACGTGATGCTTGGAAAGGTGGTGGTTCAGCCAAAGAGAGTTAGACTCTTAAGATGGATTGACACAGTCACTGCTGCAGTGGGCTCAAATGTGTCAGAAATTATGAGGATGGTACAGGATAGCATTCAGATCGGTTGTTCAAAGTCACTAGGAGTCGTACTCAACTCGACAGCACCTAACAATGACTAACAGAACCTACCTCCCCCAGCTTAAATGTTTATTACTTAAAAGCTTATATTACTCCTTATTCATAATTCCCCATAACTTCAAATTGACTTTTTCATCTCCCCAAATACCTGTCTTTCCCACCCCCCAATCTTCCCAATGATCTACCCTCTTCCTTTTACTCTCTTATATTTATTCTCCATCTTTTCTCTCTGTGTGAAGGCAAATATTATTCCTCTTGGATGATCACATATTCAGTGCAAGGTATCCAAAGATCATAACTTAGATGATTCTAAAATTTTTTGTGGGAAGGAATGACTTTTTTTTTCTTTTCAAATCTTAATGGGTGCAGGGCAGGGGTCAGGTGAGAAATGTCAATTGAGAAGTCTCCACCTAAGAAAAAGAGAACTTCAAAGGGACATAAAGAGGGACTGACAAAGAAGGCATGCTAGTCCAGAAGAGATGGGATGCAAATGGAAAAGAAGTCTACACCTGTAGAAAGTCAAGGGCTGTAGTCTTCAATATGGATTAAAGATCAACATCAAAAAGACAAAGATTCTCATCACTGGGCCAATTGGCAGCATCATGAGAGATGGAGAAGAGATTGAGATTGTTAACAATTACAACTTGTTTGGTTCCACAACCAATACTCTTGGCACCAGCAGTCATGAAATCAAAAGATGAATTGCACTGGGAAAATCTGCTGTCAGGGATCTCTCCAGGGTACTGAGGAGCAATGGTGTCAGTCTAGAGACTGAGGTGCACCTGATCTCAGTCATGTTTTTTCTCAATGACTACCTATGCAACAGAAAGTTGGACAATGACTAAGGATGACAAAAGAAGAATCAATGTCTTTGAGTAGTAGGCTGGAGAGAGTATTGAACATACCCTGAACTGCCAAAAAAACAAACAGATCTGTTTTGGAGAGGAGAGAACCAAGTTTCTCTTTGGAGGCAAGAGTTTTGAAGCTCCATCTCACATACTTTGGGCATGTGGTCAGGAGGGACCAGTCCTTGGAGAAGGACATGGTTGGAAGAGTGGAGGGACAGAGCAAAAGACACCGTAACAGGGATAATGAAGGCAGGTGAGTTGCAGTCAGTGAGACTGGCTCAGAAAGGACAGGCTTCAGGGTTGTTGTACACAGAGTTGCTGTAAATTACAGGTAACTTGATGGCACATAATAATAACAACACCTGCACAAAACAGAACAATGCCAAGGTACTTGTGGGAATCTCATGAAAAGTCAGTTGAGTATAAATTCAGAGATAAGGGAGGAATTATGGGATTGGCCTGGGTCATTCAGAGGAGGATCCTAGTGGGGGACATGATTAAATCTTAAATTTGAGTTGGTGTCGCTGAGTAGAGCATAACTGAGTGGCTGAGACAGAGCTAGGGCTCCAGAAAAGGCAGTTCTAACAGAGAGAATGAGAATGAGTGTGTACACCTGATTTTCCTCTTTGCCCAGGAATCCAGAAAGAGCCTTTTCACTCTGTGAAACTTCCAGAAAGCCTCTCCCTTCAACCTCTATTTAGACAGTAACTTAGAATCCCTTTTTATAAAAGAGCAGTTGGGAAGGGAGCATGTAGATACAACTTGGAGGCTGAATTGTATCCTGGATCCAGAAGAGAAAGGTGTTTAAATCAGTCTCCCTCCAATTATATGCCTGCTTTTTCCCAACCAGAAACCAACCTCCTCTCCAGCTGCAGCCAGCAACCAGCGAATTGACTCCATTCTTCCCCGGCCACGGAAGTAGTAGAGCTTGGGTTTGGCTGCCATGACTCTTGGTTCAGGGTTTTCTGAAGGGAAAATATGGGGGGTTGGGGAGGGTAGTGTTTAAAGAACAATTTAACACACACCATATGGTATAATTCCTTTTATAATATTTTTTTTAAAAAAAGATAACTTGCACACACATAGGAGGTAAAACTATGAAGAACAGCAAAAGTCACTATGACAGGCACAGGATAGAAGTAACCTGTACTGAGAACAGGGTTTGTGATTGGCGAGGAACATGGTTTCTGGGATGTTGATGATGTTCTGCTGCTTAGAATTAGTAATTAGCCTTTAAACTATGTCTTGCATTCTTCTAAGTATGTTCCCTCTCTCAGTTTAAAAAAAGAACAAATTGCACACATCAAAGCACCAAAGGATTTTGTAGATTGAGAGGCTGTTATGGTAATTTGAGAAAGTTACCAGGAATTAATATAGCAGCTTTTATTAATTAACTTGCAAAAAAAAAAAAAAAAACCACCCCACACCCTTCAGGAAACATTGTGGAGGCAAGGTCTACTATAAGTCTCATCGAGCTAAAGGGTTAGTTAAAGTACAACATGGAATTAAAAAGAACTGAATAGAGAATGATAATATAAAAACAAATTTTTTTATCTTATCCTTCTCCCTTTTCTCTGTTAATAAATTTGTTAACGGCCTTAGTTTCTTATCTAATCTTCATTTCCTGACCTCTGATGAAATACAATCAAGATTAGGGTAAGCCACAGTTTGTTAATGTAGAAAACCAAGTTTGTGTACACTTCAGAAATTAAGTCAATTCTCCTTGCCAAAGCTTAAAAGAACAGGTGCAGTGGTCATGTGCATTCTGTGGGAAATGAAGTAACAGGAACAAAGACGCAGTGCTTTCTGGAATTCACCCAAAATGCAAACATAGAACTGATTGTCGTTGCAAGACCTTGGAGTCAAGGAGTCAAGCTTTAACTCACAGTATCTCTTCAGTTCTGGATTTTCTGCCACTGATGTTGAAAAAGAAAAAAAAAGCCTGATAACTCGGATTAAAGATGTGGCAATCTTCTGTGAATGTCACAGCTTTGGGAATATCTAAGGGGTAGTTCTACTCTGTCCTAAAAGGGCCTACATACTGCCATTAAGTCTATGGCAACTAAGGGCAACCCTCCGTTGGGTCTCTAAGGAGACTGGCCTTCTCCTTCAGAGATAAATTTAAACTGTTGACCTTTTCCTTTCCAGCCCAGCATTCATGTAACGCATTACAGCACAGCATGAGAGCTCCTTAATTTACTCTGTCTTATAGGATTATAATAAATTGGAATCAGCTTGGTAATGAAGGGTTTGTTTGAATAGGACCAACAGGCGTGCCCTCAATTACACAAGCCTGATTCACCAGGTGCACTTCTCTCACGAGTCTCAGAGCAGTGGGACTTGAAACTCAACTCTTAGAGCTCACCAAGTTCACCTGAGGTGAGCGGTGGGAATGACTTCCCTACCTACTGATGGCCTAATGGCAAGAAGCTGCGCTGCAATCCCGAAGGCATGTGGTTTGAATCCACCAGCTGCTCCACAGGAGGATGCCCAGTGTCCTCCCATGCAATTTACTGTCTCTGAAAACCCACCAGAGGGTCAGCTACAGATCGATTCTGACTCCACAGTACAAAACAACAACACAGGGTTCCAGGTACCCACGAAATCCAAAGTCTCTGTAAACTTTCATTAAAATTAATAAAAGATTAAGAAGAGAGAGCAGAGAACAGTGATAATAACATGGCAATCTTCCCTAGTGGGAATATGGGCCTTCATGAAAAAAGAAAAAAAAATACACGAAAATTCTTCTAGGGGGAAACCCCCCCCATATATCTGAGATAGGATTGAAATGGAAAAGACAAAAATAACAACAAAAAACCCGAAAAGCCCTGAATTTAAATCTTGGCTTGATCAAGTTTTAAAACTGCTTTGAGCTCCAGTTTCCTCATCTGAACAATAAGACAAATAATTCATATTCATGTGTTTAGCTATGAGGTTAGAATGAGTTATTATGTGCACGTAACAAAACATACCAAGATCTCAGAAGATGCCAAGCACACAAACACATATTCAGATTGTGACAATATGAGAAAGAGTAAGTCAAAACTGCTTCTGATAGGTGTGGAGGCATCCCCTAGACATGTGGTCTTAGGCCCACTCCATGGGCTTCAACCAAGAGCGCTTTAGAAATTCAGAAATTCTGAATTTTAGAAATTCAGAAATCTAGAAATTCTGTCTGTGCTCCAAACCTGCTGAATCAAAGTCTGCATTTTTACCAAGATCCCAGGATGGTTCATATGCATATTAAAATAAGGCTTGAGATGGTGGATTTAAAGTCACTCATCTGTGTCTGAGACTCAGCATCTAGTCTTTGATGGTGTTTCCCAATGTCTTATTGTAATGCCAACTTCTGGAAAGGTGTCATTGCAGGATGTGAGGCTTAAAAAGTGGGGTGAGTGAACAGTGGAATGCTGACATTGTTCTAGCAAAGGCTTGAGAACATGCCCCTGGGTGGTGTCAACAATGACGTGACCACTAACTAGACTACAAGTTGATGTTTGGTTGAAACCCATGGACGAAGCAGTTTGCTCTGTACACCTCTGTGGTCTTTGTGAGTTGAAGCTGGCTTCATGACAGCTACTGACAAGGACAGAGAAAGCTCAGAGGAGAAGGTTTGAAGAACTTCTCTTCCAAATGAGAGACCATGTTTATTTGCTCTTTTTCAAAAAAAGAATTGGAACATTGCTAGGATAGGAAAATACCTTTAATTCCCAAGTTTAATCAACTATGCCAGATGTGTCATTCCAGGACAAAATCTGCAGATATCCATTTCCATGACTATAAAATGAGGTGTTGGTTTAGAATCATATCATCTGCTCTGCTACTTCCAACTCTAAGAGTCTTTTCAGGCCTGCTTCTCTTGCATGTCTTCATTTTTTGCTCTATGTTCTTTTTTTTTATTTTATTTTTTTTTTATTTGTGTGTGTGTGTACTGTCAAATCAGATCTGACTGGTACAGGAGGAGATTGCCCCTCCTTCTCCAGCAGAGCATCTGGTGGATTCAAACTGTGTACCTCTGGGATTGCAGTGTAGCTTCTTGCCACTAGGCCACCAAAGCTCCCTTGCTCTATGTTCTTATCAACTACAATCACGTGCTAGGAAAGTAACATATCTTTCTGGGTAAAATTCTACTGACAATAGTCATTAAGAATTTGTTAGGTTGGGGGGTGGGGAAGTCTTTCTCTCCAACAGTTAGGCAAAAGCAGACTTTTACTGCATTTTCTGGATAAGAAAATTTGTCAAGTGCTAACTTAAGAGCTTGTCAGTTTTAACTGATGTTTTGAGCGAGAATACAAGATCTCAATTCTAAATATTTTATCAGTAACACACACTTTAACATTCCCTGTAGATCAGAATGGTCTGTCTTTATTCCATCCAGCAGACAAGAATTTGTCACCTACCAAAAGAAGCAAAAATTTCTTAAGTAACATTATGTTCCTGATAATTTAATTTGCTAGTTTAAAGATGTAGCACAGCCTCAGTATTAAATTTATAATTATTCAGAGAAAATTTTTTTCTAAAGTTGGAAGAAAGCAGTATTAGTAAGAGTCTCAGCATAACCTAAAAATATAGCTTCAGTCTAACTTTAAAGTTATATTTTAATGGGTCATTAATTACCTCTTTTCAATTTTTTCCAAACATAATTACGAGCAAAATATTTAATTGGCTGGACTTGACATGTTACCAACCAAATGGAAATTCTCTTATAAGAAACCAGCCCCTCCAGATAAAGAGCTCAAGTGTTATTTGAGTTAGCCAAAGCAAGAATATCACTAGCATTGGAGGTGAGGGGTTACTTTTATAGTAAAATTGTACAAGGAGATATATCTACACTAAATTAATATGCTAAGCGTCTTCTCCAGACACCTCTATGTTTCCATTTTGGAAACTAAATTTTCTTCTCATTATGGTTAAATGGATTGACCTACTTTCCAGAAATTCACAGACAGTTTATTTATACTTCTTAGGTTCTATTAAAAAAATGCTATTAAGTTAAAAATATACCAGAAGCAAACAAAATTCCCACAGGTCATTAAAGAAAGATTTATCTGCCCAGGTCATTAAAACTGCTTGGAAAAGAAATGTGTCACAACATTGTCAGTTGCTGTTTAGAGATAGACATAAGCTCTAAAAAATTGTGTAAATGTCAATGTTCAGCTTGCAAAGATCCCCCTACATACAAAACACAGTTCCCCAGGCATGCAGAACCTCAGAGGAAGATGCCTTATCCAGTCACCTGAATCAAATCTAAATGCACACAGAAGTTTACCTAGATGCAAAATAAAATTTAGTTTCTCCTCTAAGCACCTTGATACACTATGGCTAGTGACTAATATTCTAAAAGTACTAAATAGTACTTTTTGTAAAAAGTACCAAAAAAAAAAAAATCTGAGACATGACTGAGAAGGAAAAATTGATAGATTGGAAAGTTTAATTGTTGTTATGTGCCATTGAGTCGACTATGTGCCATCAAGTCGACTATGACTCTTAGTGACACTGTATGCTATAGCTGTAAACCCTGCTCTGTCCCGGGCAAATCTCACTGTCTCTGAAAAATCTGCCCTCATTACTCCAGTTACTGTGTCAATCCATCTCATCGGGAGCGCTTGAATTATACCAAGTACGTTATACCAACCAATTAACTCTCTCACAAAGCACCATTCTTTCATGCATACCTATTTTTCAGACTATATTTATTATCTACCATGGACGTGAGCACTTTTAATTCATGTAGTATACATAGAAGCAATTGGAAGTGTTTTACCTTAAAGTTCACTACCTCTTTTTCATTTAGCTATCTGCTCTGCAGAAAAAAATCTAGAAGGTCATTATGAATCAGAAGAGATGAGATGGTACTTAACTATTAAAACCTTAGAAAAAAATAAATATAAAATTAAGCATAAAAGTTAAGAAAACTATTAACTATAAGCTTCAGTTTAGTGACCAAACAGTATCACTACCCAACCAAGACCAAGAGTCGTTAGTCTCTCACCTTATCTCTTTCCAACTCTTCTTTTTTCAGTGGAGTTCTGCTGCTGATTAAGTGAACGTTTATAACCCTACCCTTTACTGTAGAAAACTCTGCCCGTTCATGGGATTAGCTAACGAACATGCCAGTTGGTACACACCCTCTAAGGCTCACTTTACATCCATTGTTTGAATAAGTGATAGTGCTTCAGGTTACCAGTTAAAACAAAAAGTAAGATTCCATTCTCATTCAACAAATATTCACTGAGTAGCACTCTGTGTCCTGGCCCTCCCTCAATTCCTGCAAAGATGGTGTTTGAGTTTTAGTTGGTAAAGGCAGGCCACACACATACATAAGCAAGAAAGAACACCACAGGGTGCCAAGCACTAAAAAGACTAAAAATAGGAGGATTAACAAGGGGAAATGGGAGTGAGCTGTTGTTAAGTGCCATCAAGTTGAATATGACTCATAGCAACCCTATGAACAACAGATCTGAACCTTGTCCTGCCCTGTCACTAACACTCTTGAGCTCAGTGCCACCGACACAGCCTCAGTCCATCTTGTTGAGTGTTTTCCTCTCTTTCACTAACCCTATACCTTTCCAAGCATCATGTCCCTCTCCAAGGAATAGCCTCTCCTAACATGTCCAAAGTACATGAGATGAAGTTTCACCATTCTTGCCTCCAAGGAGAACTCTGGTTGTACTTTCTCCAAGATATATCTTGTTTGTCTTTTGGAAGTCCATGGAAAATTCAGCTGTTTCCTCCAACATCACAACTCAAAGGCATTGATTCTTCTCCTCATCCTTAATCATTGTTGATAGACATTAAGACTATGTCTTGAATTAGGAACATCTTAGTCTTTAAACTAACATCATTGCTCTTCAGGATTTTTGAGAGGCCCCTGACAGCAGATTTTACCAAAGCTACACATCTCCTGATCTCCTGCCTGCTAGTACCAAGAGTATTGAATTGAATTGAATATATAAGTAACATGAAATCATTGACAATTTTAGTCTTTTATTTATCTATCATGTTGCCTATTAGCTCAATGGTGAAGACTTTTTGTTTCCTAAATGTTGAGATACAATCCATATTGAAGGCTGCAATCTTTGATCCTCTACAGCAAGTGCCTCAAGTCCTTTTTGTTCGCTTTCAGCAACAGAGGTTGTATCATCTGCATAAAACAGGTTGTTGATGAGTCTTCCTCCAATACTGATGCCATATCCTTCTTCACAAAGACTGTACCATCCTGAATGCTCAGGATCTCCTCTGATTCCAGAAACAATCAGGATCTGGCTTGGTTATTACCTAGGTAAGAGACTGCCTGGGAACACTGAGTAGGCAATGCTCTCTATTTCATCTACCTCCTGTCTGTCATACGTGTGCCTTTTGTGTTGATATCACGCTGGCCATCAGTATTTCAAATACCAGCCAGGGAACCCGTGGTGGGCAGGTTTCAGGGAAGCCTCCAGGTTAAGACAGACTGGAAAGAAATTATCTACCTCTGAAAATTAACCAATGTAAACTTTATGAATCACAAAACAACCTTATCCAATATGGTGTTGGAAGGTGTGCCTCTCAATGATAAATCCAAGCATACCAACAATTAAGAAGAGGCAATAGCTTGCTTGGTTCCACAATCAACACTCTTAACACCAGCAGTCAGGAAATCAAAAGACAAATTGCATTGGGAAAATCTACTGTCAGGGACTTCTCCAGAGTGCTGAAGAGCAATGCTGTCAGTCTAGATACAAAGTTGTGCCTAATCCAGGCCATGGTCTTAGCAATTACTTGTTATGCTTCAGAGACCTGGACAATGACTAAGGATGATAGGAGAATCAATGCCTTCAAGTTGTGGTGCTGGAGAAGAGTCTTGAACATATCATGGATTGTCAAGAAAACAAATAGATCTGTCTTGGAGAGAATGAAACCAAGTCTCTCCTTGGAGGCTAGGATTTTGAAGCTCCATCTTACATACTTTGGACACATGACCAGCAGAGACTGATCCTTGGAGAAGGGCATCATTCTTGGAATGGTGGACGGACAGCACAGGAGTGTAAGACTCCAGATGAGATGGATTGATACGGTAACTGGGGCAATGGGGTTGGTGTGTCAGAATTAGTGAGACTGGCTCCGGACGGAGAAGGGTCCAGAGCTTCTGTACACAGCGTTACAACTAGCAGGCAACTCGACGGTGTATAACAACAGCAACATATTATATTGGTTGTTATCCTTTTAGCCCTCTTGTTTAGAGTCAACAAAACCTCATGGAGGACCTTTGTATTTAAAAGTTGGTTGTTATTATATTTTGGAGTAACTTTCTTCTAAGTGGTACAACAATCTTCTGTCAATTTGCTATACTGAGGTAACCTGGGATTACTGTGATGCTGAACCTTGTGCCATTGGGGTGTCAAATGCCATTATGATTACCCATGGTAGACAGTGTTTTGTGGAGCTCCAAGTTTAAGACAGGGTTGGAAGCAAGAGTGGCATCCACATCCTAAACAACATGCTTCTGGAAACTCTATGAAACTTTGAGAAACGATATGGAAAGGCTTCAGGTCTTTTGTTCATAGGGTCACTACAAGTCATGCTTGACTCGATGGCAATCAACAACAGCAACATACCTGATGTTACCATAAATGTGGGCTGACTAAATAACAAGTAACAGCATATTCTGGTGACAGAGAGATTCCCTCAAGGGTGGATGTTTGAACTTACAGAACAAGAAGGTGCCCATCATGCAAAATGTCTACCATGAGAGAGATAATTTGGTGAAAAGCAAACACACATTCAAAAAAAGGAACACTATGGAATGCAAAAACCCAAGTTGGTTATGCTCTGCGATTCACTCTCTGCCCTGTTCTGCCTCTCACGAGGCTGACCCCTGCAGACTGCCTTATCTACATGGTCTATATGAGGACTGAGGACAGGTGTTCCTTGTGAGCCCTACCTGCTTTTCATAGTAAGTGCCTTGCAACAACTACAGACAAATATTAAAATCACGTATGCAAGTTGAGAAGTATTGCATACTCTTAGCAAGCAAAAACCGAACCAACCAGACCTATTACTCTCAAGTTGATCCTGACTTGTAGCAATGCTATAGGACAGCATAGAAGTGCGATATGATAAAGTTCCTCAAGTTGATTCTGACTTGTAGAGATGCGATAGAACAGAGCAGAACTGTGAATATAATAGAGTTCCAAGGCACTGATATGAAATATCTTCCCACCTCCCTTCTGGTTTGTATTTGCCTGGGACATTTGAGCAATATCTCCAGGTTGTGGTTTTTGCTTTCTATGTCCTTATGGTTTAGATGTGTGGTTCTAAAGCAGAATATAGCTGTTTTATTATGTGTTTTAATTTTATTATTATGGAAATTACCTAACTCACACATCGGAGGAAGGAAACATAGAATAAACCTCACTGCACTTTCCTCACAGCTTCAATAATTAATTACAAAACCTTCCTACCCTGATTTTGTTCTTGTTCCAGTTACATACCATGGAGTTGAAACTGGCTCATAGCTGACCCTCCAACAGGTTTTCATGGGCAATAAATCATGTAGGAGTTGATTGCCCAATTTTCTCTCACAGAACAGTTGGTGGATTCAAACCATGTACCTTTCAGATAATCAGCATAACTCCTTACCAATAAGCTACCAGAGGTCCCTCACACCGACCTTCATTTTACTCTTTTGAAGTGTGAAAATGTTTGTTAATTGAAATATTTGGTCCTTTTACCATTATTATATGGACTGCTATATTTAGATTAGGAGACCGCTGGGGCCTAGAGGCAAGAAGCTGTGCTGCAATCTCAAAAGCACATGGTTCAAATCCATGAGAGAAGGATGGGCAATCTCCTCCTGTGCAATTAACTGCCTCTGAAAACCTGCTGGAGGGTCAACTATGGGTCAGCTCCAACTCTACAGGTTCACAACAACAATTTAGGTTTCCTTTTTTACATTCTCCTTAGTGGAGGAAACTAGCAGCACTGGTGGTGTAGTGTCTTACACATTGGACTGCTAATCAAGAGAGGTCAGTTATTGAAATTCACTAGCCACTCTGTGGGATTAGGATGTCCAGGTTCTGCCAGTAAAGATGGACAGCCAGGGAAACAGTGAGTTCACATCAACTACAAGGAACTGGCTTGTTTTGTTTTGTTCAAGAGCTCTAGTGACCTAGTGGTAAAAAGCTGCACTGCAATCCCAAAGGCACACAGTTCAAAACCATCAGCTGCTCCATGGGAGAAAGATGGGCAATCTCCTCCTATGTGATTTACTGCCTTGAAAACTCACTGGAGAGTCAGCTCTGGGTTGGTTCTGATTTGATGTTACCCATCAGTTAATGGCGATAAGGGATAGTAAGCTGAGTTTATTTCTCTTGAACCTCACTCTTCCAGAGACTCTTTAAGACTTTTATTCCTCTCTAATTTATTTGCAGAGAAAACAGCTCAAAGTAGAGTTGTGAGTAAGTCTTTATGGTAAAAAGCCAGCTCCAGAACCAACATCTCTGAAACTTTTTTTATTTTAAAT
>NW_006400205.1:54521-64754 GCF_000299155.1 Elephantulus edwardii | reverse complement strand
ATAATGTCCTCCAGGGTCACCCATTTTGAATAATATTTCATGAGTTCCTTGTTTTTCAATGCAGCATAGTATTCCATTGAATGAATATACCACAGCTTCTCTACCCATTCGTTTGTTAATGGGCACTTAGGTTGTTTCCAACTCCTTGCTATTGTGAACAAAGCTGTGATAAACATGGGTGTGCATATATCTGCTTGGATGTCGTTTATGGTCTCTTTAGGGTATTTTCCCAGTAGTGGAATTGCTGGGTCAAATGGTATCTCTATTTGCTCTTTTTTCACTTTAGTGTTTTTTATTGTTTTATCATTCTGGAAATCTCAAGTCCTAGAGGAAAATAGCTACTGGAAAGCTTACATAGTTTACATTTCAAAACCAAAAGTTGGTGGTGGTTGTTGTTGTTATTGTTGTTGTTATGAGCTTTCAAATCACTACGACTCTGCCTGTTAAAACCTCTTAGGGGCTTCTCCTCCTCCTTTTCCTCCACCTTGCACTTGTAGGCCATCTCTTCCTTCATCCTGACACCTGTTGTTGTTGTTGTTAGGTGCCATCAAGCTGAGTACAACTCATAGCGACCCTATGAACAAAATACTCGAACCTAGTGTAATCCTAGCCTCTTTTCCTCACCTTTCTCCTCCTCTCCTTTTGTATTCTGTCCAGCAAGAAGAAAGGCCCTAATGACTGGGGAAGAACCATTCAGGCAGCTGCAGCGTCCAGAGCCCCATGTGCTGCGATGCAAGCCACCGTGTCCACCAGAGGCAGTAGTGCACCTCTGAGCCTCAGGCTGCGGTAGCAGCAACAAGCATGAGTATGTTATCAAGATGAGAGAAGAATACAAAGCTCGGTTCTTCCAGATGCTACATCAAGGTCACAGGAGTATAAAAACAGGAGAGAGATGCTGGAATAGCCTCCATGCCACATTATCCCAGCTGCCAAACTGGATGTTGTTGCTGTTAAGTGCCTTGAGTTAAGTATGAGTCATACTGACTCTATGAACAACAGATCTAAATCCTGTGCTATGTGTACTGCAATCACAAAAGAAAACTATGACTATGGTGTGGAGCAGGCATTGTGCTGTCCTGGCAGAAACACACCGTTGAGAAATACCTTACTAAGCTCCCTAATTTCCTCCCTTTCCAGAGAAGTGCACAGTGGAAGGTAAAAATCCCTTCTGAAGTAGCCTTTCATTTTCATAAGAGCTTTCACAAGATTCAGCAAAGGCTATGGTTAATTCTAGGCTTCTTTGAGAGGTATGTCATGTTTAACACGTTGCTGCACACTTTGAAATTGACGACTGTGCTTAGAAACAATTTTTTCTATGTATTAATGAATAATTAACAAATAAATGCATTAGTACACGTTGTACGAATGATGTTCCTTTTTTACTAAAATGTGCAGGACTGCTATAGTTGTCATTTGCAGCAACATCTTAAGAGGGTGGAGGGCCAGCACAGGAGAGGAAGACCATCAATGAGATGGATTGATTCCGTCACTGGACTAATGCAGATAGGTGTGTAACAATCAATGAGATTGGAAGGGGATAGAGCAGGGCTTAGGACTGTAGTACATAGCGTTGCTGAGTCTCAGGCCACTTGACGGCATATAACAACAACAACAACATATTTTAGTATAGTCCTATTTTCTAGAACCACAGTAACATTTTAGCTACTTGAAATATTATGTTATCTACAAACTTATTGCACAATAACTAATGTTTATTTCTACATAAATATATGTATGTCTGTTGTTGTTGTTGTGTACCATTGAGTCAGCCAACCCCTAGCTGACCCTCCAGTGGATTTTTAGAGGTGGTTAACAGCACAAGAGGAGATTAACCATCCTTTTCTCCAAAGAGCAGCTGGTGGACTTGAACTGCATGCCTGCGGGACTGCAGCACAGCTTCTTTCCACTAGGCCAGTTGTGGGATTAAAAAAATAATTTCAATCTGTTTTTCACATGTTTCATTTTACCATTAATAAACTAGGCTGCTCCTTGGAGGCAAGGATTCTGGATTCTGTCTGGCATACTTTGGGTAGGGTGCAAGGAGGGACCAGTCCTTGGAGAGGGACATAATGCTTGGGAGGGTGGAGGGAAAGCTCAAGACAGGAAGAACCTCGATGGAATGGATTGACTCAGTGACTTGAGTAATGGGTGTAGGTGTGTTGGAGACAGTGAGGTTGGCTCAGGATAGAGCTGTTATACATAGGTTGCTATGAGTCACAGGCAACTTAACAGCAACAATAGTTTTATTTCTAACTTAAATCCTCCTGCCTTTAAAAGCCATTTAAAAAAATCTTTTCTCATTTCTGTTTGTCCAGGAGCTATGTATTTCTGGTGCTCTAGTATTCAGTACTGCGCCAAAATAACATAAAGTTGAGAAGTTGGTACAAGAAAATATTTTAACTTGTTAGGTGCTGTCGATGTCACTCTGAGTTATAACCCTGTGAACAATAAACTATCTTAATTTGTTATGAGGTGCTGTGGGTCAACCATGACTCAGAGCCACTCTGTGAACTGCAGTTTTAAATCTGGCTCTATCTCACGCCATCCTCACACTCTCCATCATGCTCATTGGTGCAGCCATTGTATCAATCCATCTGGTTTGGGGTCATCCTTGAGGAGATGGAAATTAGGCCATATTTGCAACTATATCTAAGTGTCTCCCGTAATGAAGGAGGGGATTTTGGATGTGACATACACATCCTTTTTGGTAAACATGATAGATGAGGGCATGACCATTAGTCATTTTAATACCGAAAGACATTATTTGTTGGATAGAGCCTATTTACATTGTTGATGTGGTGTTGTTATGTGCTGTCAAGTAGCCTGCGACTCAGATCGACCCTGTGTACAACAGCTCTGAACCCTGCTCTAGCCTGAGGCTACCTTATTGTTTCTGACACACCTACTCTTATGACCCCAGTCACTGAGTCAGTTTGCATTAATTACCATTTTAAAATGAGGCTTTAAAACAAGGCTATTTTTTTAAAAAAAAATTTAAATCTTCTTTAAGAAGATTGTTAAGAAGCCAGACATAGAAAGTCACATAGTATATGACATTATTTCCATGAAATGTTCAGAATGGGCAAATCCACAGAAATAGAGTGACTTCCAGGCTTTGGGTGAAGAAAGCTGGGGTGGTCTGGTGAGTAGAAAGTTTCACTGCTTACGCCAAAGTGGCCTCGGGTGAGAGATGGGTAGTCTCCTCCTGCGTGCTTGCCAGCCTCTGAAAACCTGCTGGAGGGTAAACTAGGAGTCCGCTGTGCCAGTGAGGTTTTTTGGGGGTTGGTTGGTTTGTCAATGAGTTGTTTTTAGAGAGAGATTTTCAGTGCTGTATCATGGCACAAAACTTGGTTTTGAAGTAATGAAAATGTTCTAGAATTATCTGCCATTGTTGCACAACATAGTTAATACATGAAACACCATATAATTATACACTTTAAAATACTAAATTATTAAATATAAGTTATATCACCATAAAAAAATTCCAGCTTGCTGATGAGGGGGAAAATATTAAGTCACTTCTGAAAGACAACAAATACTGAATACTAACATGGCTGTGCTAGGGCTTTCCGGGTCTATTGTCACCATTAGGTTGTGATCCCAGCTCTTCTTAGGACAAATAGGAATATTCAGCCAGAATTGTCACTGACATAGGTCTGTCAGGGTACTGGTCTATCACATCACCATTTGTCTCTATAATCCATATAATCAATAATCTATAATCCTCTGCCAATCTGAAGGTAAGAAGAAAGATGGGCAATCTCCTCCTATGTGATTTACAGTCTCTGAAAACCTGCCGGAGGGTCAGCAATGAGTCAGTTCTGATTAGACGGCCCATAACTACCACCTATTTTTCATTTATGCCTTTATTTGATGTGTATAAAAATATTATTCATTCTTGAAAAGCTCCGGTAGCCTAGTGGCAAGAAGCTGCACTGCAATCCCAGAGGCAAACGGTTCAAATCCACCAAATGCTTGGCTGGAGCATGGACAATCTCCCCCTGTACCAGTTAGATCTGAATAGACGTTACACACACACACATATTCATTCTGTTAATTGGTTTATGTATTAAACTTACTGGTTCAACATAAGGGACAAAAACAACTCTGCTTTTAGGCTGCCCCTTGGACTCCTGGTCTCTACATGCTGTGAGTCTATGACTTGTTCTCCACTCAAGTACTCTTTCACTTTCAATGAATCATTTTGCTTTAAAAATAAATAAATACAATAATGGTTTTATGCCATATTTGTCTTTATGAGACTGAGTTTGTTCACTGCATACCAATAAAACCACAGAGATAAAAACAAATAACAACAAAATTGCTTTAAATGTGTATGGACTTATGTTCCAAATACAAAGTGAGCAACTTTCAGTCAAGCATCCAGTTGTTGGTTTGTTGTACCATGTTGGTTTGTGTGTTGCTGTACTCTGGATGCCACTCCATCAATAATTCAAATACCTACAGGGTCACGCATGGTGGGTAGGTTTCAGTGAGCCTCCAGACCCAGACAGACTAGGAAGAAAGGCCTGGCAACCAGCTTCTGAAAATTAGCAAATAAAAACCTTATGGGCTTACTTAACATTAAAGGATAGTGATGACGCCTCAAAATAGCTCTCACTGTGAAAAACCCTGGAGGACATTTAGGCTGAGAGAAATAAGTCAATCACCAAAGAACAAATATTACAAAAAAATCAAGAAGAGTTTACACAAAGGAAGAAAAATTATCTGATGCTTACTGGGAATGAGAATGGATAAGAAGGGAAGTCACTAGCTGAATAGCAGATAAAGACACATTTTGGTGAAGTGAAAGACAATACTCAAAACAGGGGAAGTCTGTAAAACATATTCATGGCAAAAGAAGACAGGCACTCAAGAGGTACACAAGAGTGGAGGGCAGCAATGGTAAATGTTGTTATATACAGCAAGAGTAATAATAAGCAAGAATGTACCAGTGAATATAAAGGTAGTTACATAAGCTGAATAGGGGGTAGGGAAGGCATATGGGAGATGTTGTTGTTATGTGCCGTCGAGTTACTTGTGACTCATAGCGACCCTATGTACAACAGCCCTAAACTCTGCTCTGTCCTGTGCCAATCGCATCGTCTCTGATACACCCATCCCGATTACCCCAGTCACTGAATCAATCCACCTCATAGAGGGCCTTCCCCTCCTGCGCTGTCCCTCCACCCTCCCAAGCATGATGTCCCTCTCCAAGAACCGGTCTCTCCTCACAACATGTCCAAAGTATGTTAGACGGAGCCTCAGAATCCTTGCCTCCAAGGAGCAACCCAGTTTAACCCTTTCGAGGATGAATCTGTTTGTTTTCCTAGCAGTCCATGGTACCCTCAATACTCTTCTCCAGCACCACAGCTCAAAGGCATCAATTCTCCTTCTATGCTCCTTGGTCCTGATGCATAACAAGTGATTGCAAAGACTATGGCCTGTATCAGACGCACCTTAGTGTCCAGAGAGGCATCATTGCTCTTCAGTACTTTGGAGAGGTCCCTAACAGCAGACTTTCCCATGGCAATACGTCTTTTAATTTCCTGGCTACTGGTGCCAAGAGTGTTGACTGTGGAGCCAAGCAAACTAAAGCTGTGAACAATCTCAATCTCTTCACCATCCATTCTGATGCTGCCAGTTGGCCCAGTGGTGAGAATCTTTGTCTTCTTGACACTGAGCTTCAATCCATATTGTAGGCTGCAGTCCTTGACCCTCTGCAGCAAGCACTTCAGGTCCTCCTCAGTTTCAGCGAGCAAGGTTGTGTCAGGAATAGTCATGTGTTATCTATAAGCTTAGAAGTGGATGTTCTTGAATATATCTTTGTACACACTGCAAACATATCTCAATAATAAAGCATAGTCATGAAGTTTCTCAGCCATACCAAATACCTCCCTGGACTCAAATACTGGGTTTGAAGGGCATGGGCCATAGTCTTGGGGGACAACTTAGTTCAATTGGCCTAACACCTAGCATAAAGACAATATTTTACAACCTGCTTTGGTAAGTGGTGACCAGAGTCTTAAATGAAGCTTGCAAGCAGTCATCTGAGGTATAACCTTCTTCCTCTTTCTGTCTGGAGCAAAGAAAAGTGACAAAAACCAAAGACTAGAGGAAATCATTAAAACTAATGAAACATGTGAGTGACCGCATCCACTAGCCTGACCAAAAGAATTAGATGGTGCCTGGCTACCACTCATGACCACAGTCACGAGAGAAGGTGTCAGATAATGATAACAAATAGGAGGAGCTAGAAGAAAATTCAAATTTATAAAAGGACCAGATTTACTGGAGTCTGATAGAGGTTGATTGGGATTCTCAAGACTAAGTCTCAAACTCATTGCCATTGAGTGAGAACTAACTCATAGCTGACCCTCCAGCTGGGTTTCAGAGACTGTAAGTCACAGAGAAGGAGCCTGCTCATTTTTGAACCACCAGTATTTGGATTGATAGCACAGCTCCTTATCCGTTAGGTCACCAGAGCTCTCTAAGAATATAAGGAAGGTCAGCAAAATAGAGGAATATCCAGGATTAGACAGAGTGACTGCACCTAGGTAGAGATTGTGAGAATGGCACACGACTGGGCAAGGTCTCAGGGAGTCACTATGATCTGGAGATGGCTTGATGACACCCAACAACAATCTCCATTAAGTGGCATCCCTCCCCTTTCTGTCATGACTTGCAGTGCCCCTCACATTCTAGCTTTGGTCCCAGACAGTTGCCTTTGCATTTATCCCATTTAAACGTGCCTGTGGCTTTTAGTCAATGACCTTCGTGCCTTTATCCTACTTGGTCTTATTGTATGTAGAAAAATAACTGCCATTGCCAAAAGGCAAGTCTGACGCATGACAACGGAGTAGAATTGTCCTCTATCAGTTCTCTGGGGCTGGTTGTGCATCCAGGTCTTTTTTCCAAGTTGTCTCCATGCAGACTCAAACCTTCAACCACTGGGTTAGTAACTGAACCTCTTAATGATCTCTAACTGCAAGGAACCCCCGCGCCAGGTCAGAAACAGCATTGTTTGAGTTCAAGGACAATCATTCTAGTATACTGATACTTTTTAGAATAAGTAACCCAGTCCCTGGCCTCCTACCCTCTAACTAGGTTCTGCTAACTCATGAAACTGGGGACAAGGTGGCAAGTTTTGAGACTGAAGGGTGGAAATGAGAACCAAAAAGAGATGTGGTGGAAGTGTGTGTGGGAGTAAATACTCTGATGCCAACACAGAACAAGGGTCTTGTTTCCAGAATGGGAAGTCAAAGACATCAGAGACAGCCTGACACCTGGTGTTTATTCTCTTTCCTCCCAGAACTACCCTTCTTGGGTCAAAGTTTCCCTAAAGACCTAGTGTTGAGGTTCCCCCTGGTGTCTAAAAAAATTAAAACATGAATAACAATTCTTGCGAAATGGCTGAAGGTCTATATGGTGGACCTTAATCAGCCCTATCTGGAAACAATACAGGGATAGAAAGAATTCACCAAAACAGCTGGTCATATAAAACATTTCTCCTTTTCTCCCATCCCATAATACTCAATACAGTGTCACCTAGGGGAACTCTGGATATAGGGAGGTGTGCTGCTTACACAAAGGTTGGATGAACCAGAGGCTCCATGGGTAAAGGATGGGCAAACTCCTTTATAAATTGCTTCCAAGCAATTTACAGCCTCTGGAAACCTCCTGAAGCATCAGCTATGAATGAATACTGATTCAAGGGCAGTGAGTGGGAAAGTTGGGGTCTGATTCCAACATGTGAATTCATCTCCAAGTGGGTTAAAAATGCTTTTCACTTTTTGTTAACTCTGGCACTTATTCAGGCCCTGGATGCCGAGGAAGAACGGGCCCTTCCCTCAGCAGGGTCCGATCCAAGCCATGGTATTTTCTGTTTCTTCCTCTACATCCGTAAGTTGGACAATGAATAAGGATGTCAGGAGAGTGAGTGCCTTTGAATCGTGGTGTTGGAGAAGAGTACTGGGTACCTCAGGGACTGCCAAAAGAACAAGTCTGTCCTGGAGGAAGGGCAACCGGAGTGCTCTTTATAGGCAAGGGTGGAGAAACTTCATCTCACCTACTTTAGGAATATTGTCAGGAGGAACCAATCCTTGGGAAAAGACATCCTGCTGGGAAAGGTGGAGGGTCAGAGAAAGAGAAGATCCTCAGCAAGACGGACTGACAGAGTGATTGTAACAGAGGGTTTGAGCGTATCAGAAACTGTGAGGAGGGTGGAGGGCAGGACAGGCTTCCGATGTGTTGTTCAGAGTCACTGTTCCTGGGTGTCCCCGCTGCTTCATTGCCACTAAGGCTGCTCGTTCAGGCTGTGTGAACATGAAGAACTGAGAGTTCCACAATGTGCAAGCGAGGAAATGAGTTACCAGCCTGCGGTCTGTGTTTGACCTTCCTCTACAAGTACTGAGGCACTTGCACTAATGGTGACAAGTACCACTCTTGTTAGGATTCTGCTTCCTGACATCCTGCCTAGGATAAAATAGTTACTCAATTAGTACTTGGAACTTTAAGTTCACTCATTTGAAAGTAGTATGTATAGCACATATTTTTGGTCCCAAAATAAAAAAAAAAGTTAAAAAAAGACTGCTAAGAGAAAAACAGGTTTGTACTGGAGTGGGTTAAACCAGGTAGTTCCTAGGAGGCAAGGATTCTGAAGCTTTGTCTTACATACTTTGGGCATGTTGTAAAGAGGGACCAGTCCTTGGAGAGGGACATTATGCTTGGAAGGGTGGAGGGACAGTGCAAGAGAGGAAGATCCTGGATGAGATGGATCGACTCAGTGACTAGCGTAATGAGGGTAGGTGTGTTAAGGCTGGCTCAGGATAGAGCTGAGTTCAGAACTGTTGTACATAAGGTCTCTAGGAGTCATTGATTGCACAACCTATATCCAATCTAACTTAGACACCAACCTCCCCCAGAAAAAGGTTTTCAGAAAAACACTTCATAGCAATATTCATTAGATAAAAAAAGTGCCCCCATTTCTGGAAGAGATCTCATCGATGGGAAAGGCTCGGCACATAACACATGACAGAGCTGGGCAGCCCAGCAGTGGCCAAGACACTGAACACAGCCAATTCCGGGGGCACGTTTTCACGCACAGATACATGTGTTTCACAAAGGGGCAAAGACAGTGTAGACGGTTTTCACGTAGACATCATCAGGTGGAGGCTTCTTCTTGCTACCGGGCGCAAGGAATTTCTTAATAGTAGGGATATTACTTATTTTCACAGAGTACTCCTGGGGGAAAAAGGAAAGAAACAAATTCAAGATATCAAATTTTTTTTAAAAAAAAAAACCACCCCAAACCACCTCAAACTCATTGTTATCCAATCAGAACCAACCCACAGCTGACTCTCAGCAAGTTTTCAAGGCTATAAACTGCAGGGCGGGGGAGACTGCACACCATTTCCCTCAGAGCAGCTGCTGGCCTGGACCCTCCAGAGGGGTGCCACCATTGGGTCAGCAGCTCCATGCCCTACGGACCGTGCAATCAAAGCTCCCCATCAAATAAAGGTCTTGCTTCATGCCTACAAAAACAAAGTCATGAAAAACAACCCATCCAAATCTATTCTTTACAAATGTGTTGAAGGCAGAAATAGTAAACATGGGCAAGGTTGTGGCAGACCTGAACTCTGACGATTGCTAATGAGAGTACAGAATCGTGAAGCTATTGTGGGAAAACAGTTGGGCAGTTCCTTGAAAAAAGCTCCCAGAAGAGCTGTGGGTGAGCATTAGCATTACTGGTAAGTATATTCATTTTCTCCTGGACACAAGAGCCTACTATCTGGTTCTAAAAGCCTTCTGAGGTCCTAACTCTTCTCACTATTTCTTAATTGTTGGAATGGATGGGAAACCTCATAAGCAGTTCCTTACTTCACCTCTGCCTTGCATGCGGACTTCTGAGTTGTAAACCAACCCAGTGGTAGATGGAATTTGCTCCAGGACTTAAGAACAATAAATGATATAGTTGAACCTCTACATCTTGTGATTCCTAACCTTTATAATATAATAGACAAAGTGCTAGTCAATAGGCCTTTTATTGTAAGAACTACCTTCCTTCAGCAACTTGATTGGTGCCACTATTAGAGCCTCTACCTGGAATACTATTGCTTTTCAATTTTTGACTCATGTACTTTTAACTTGTTAGTTAAATTTGTATCTTCTAGGCTGCAACACTTCCATGTTACATCTTCAAGGATATGAACATGCACGGCTAAGCACAATTGA
>NW_006400205.1:51174-54306 GCF_000299155.1 Elephantulus edwardii | reverse complement strand
ACTGGCTTTGACAAGCACTGTGGCAATTGGACAATTAAAACAGACTATCAAGGGGGGGAAAAAAGAAGAACAAATTGGGGAGGAGGGTTAGAGAAAATAGTGCAACAATGAATGAATGAAAACCCCAAATCTCTGTAAATGTTCATTAAAATTAATAAAATTTAATAAAAAATAAGCAAGCACAGAACTACCCTATGACCTAGCAATTCTACTCCTTTTCATTACTTATTTCTTTCAAGAGACTAGAAACCACTGACACGGATACATGCACACCAACATTCACTGCAGTATAATTGCTGAAAGGTGGAAACAACTTGAACCATCAACCCGAACCAAAAAAATCCTGGGTGGACTTCTTTTTTTTTTTTAATGTAGTGTAAACATAGAGTGGAATGTGACTTTGCCATAAAGAGAAATAAATCCCTTGCTACAAAATGGACAGGTGGACCTTGAAAGCATGCTTAATGAAATATCCCAGACACCAAAGAACAGATATGACTTCATTTCTATTCTCTCTTTCATTGCCATCCTGCCTGAAACAACTCATAGCTGACCCTCCACTGGCTTTCTGAAGCTGAAAATGCAAACAACCCATCTTTCTCCCAAGGAGCCACTGGTGGATTCAAACCACTGCAGAGCCTTTGGTGTTGCAGTGCAACTCCCCAGGGACAGACCACCAGAGCTCCTACTTCGCTTACATTCTCTTCCTCGTGCCATCAAGTGGGAACCAACGAAAAACTAAGCCTCCAGTCCTCCAGTGGGTTTTCAGAGGCTGGATCACATGCGAGGAGACTGCCTATCTTTCTCTCAAGGAGCAGCCGGTAGCTTCAAACTGCCTACCTTCGGATTGTCAGCACAACTCTCTACCCAGTAGACCAACAGAGCTCCCTATTTTAATTGTATTATGATTATTTGTTGTTAGGTGCCATCAAGTCAAGTCCAACTCATAGCCAACCTATGATCTGATCTGAACCCTGTCCTGTCCCCAGTTCACTCTTCTCTTTGAAAAGTAAAAAATAAATAAATAAATAAATTTTTCATTGTTACACAATCCCCTCCCAGTCCACTCCACTGTGCAGCCTTCATTCTGGACTCCTGTCATGATAATAATACCTAATCATATATCCCTTTTAAACAGTTCATCTGTTTCTATGCAGTATACATTATTTATCCCCTCTTTTCTTGGTTTCCCCCAATCTCGATGTCAGTCCCTCTTTACAACAGTGGTATTATGCAGTATTTGTCCTTTTGTGACCAAGATATTTCACTCAGCATATGTCCTCCAGGGTCACCCATTTTGTATCATAATTCATGAGTTCCTTGTTTTGTAAAGAATATTTGTGGATGAAAAAAATTTCCACATCTAAATGATCTTGCAGCTCTAAGAACTTGGGAACTAACAAAGCAAATCAACTTCTAAGTCTGTCCTTTCATTTCCTTTTACTAACTAGAACCTAAAAAGTTTACACACAAAGCCAACCAGGACGCAGGAGTTCTGTGTCAATCTCATTCACCTGGAGGTAGGTAAATGAAGCGAGGATATTAGGCACTAACTCTTCAAGGGCCAAAATGGTCTGAAGTAGGATCACATCTGCAAGGCTCAGCTGGTTGCCAACAAGAAAGGTCTGTCCGTGATCTCTTAAAATCTGTGGAATAGAAATGTTCTGCATCAGTTAGGACATTGAACAAAAAGAAACTGATGAATCAGTTCAGTATCTGAAACAGAAGGGAAACAAATATTTTGTTCTTTTGTCTTTTAATTGGATACTCTCAATTATGAACTAAACGCAGGACAGAATTTCAAATTCTCAAGGACTTCAAGTCTCCAGAATCAATTGAAACTCAATAAACCTTTACTCAATAAACTGCCCTTTAGGGACAACCTTTAGGCCTTAAAAATATCCTTTGAAGTTTTCTTAAAAATCAAATAGTTCCGTTTCACCAGTGACAAATCCATAGTGTGTGGCACTGCTCCACCAAAGGTCATGTGTCGATGGCAGTTCCAACCCACCAGCAGCTCTGAGGGAAAAAGTCGGGCAAACTCTACCTGTTATGATTTACATTCTAGTCTCAGTCTCTACAGCATTATGATTTATAGCAATGTGTTTGAGAGGGTTGTTTCAGTAAAAAATATCTGCCTTGAGCATTATACTTTTTAAAGGACTATCTCTATGGAATCAAATTGTAACAGTAATTGGAAGTATTAGCCAGGAATTTTAGAAGTAGGTTTATGTTAATAGAAAGAAACGGCTCAGAAAAGGTGAGAATGGCTGCACAATTTGAAGAATGTAATCAACTGATGTTTGCTCTCTCAGCAACAACAAAACAAAAGTTTAAAAGTTTTTTTTAAAAAAAAAGTTAAAAACAAAGATGACATGCCTAAATTAAAGAGAAGGGAAGAATTGGAGAAGAGCCAGTATCTGAGGGGTAGAAATGATCTAATATCTACTGTTTATCAGAGTGATATACTGAAAAATGAAAAGGGTATCAATCAGTTAGGAATTTAGCCTTAAGGAGATAGTCTCAAAAAACCCCTCATTGCCAACAAGCTGGAACCATCTCATCGCTAAACCTCCAGTGGGTTTTCTGAGGCGATGAACCCATGGAAGGATACTGCCCACCTTTCTCTCAAGGTGGATTTGAACTGCCAGAGAAGGCTTTGACAGTGTCACTCCCTATAGACTATGCCACCAGAGCTACCAAGAAAAGAAATTACCACTAATGAATTCAGGAGGATCAGGGTAACTGATGGAAGAAATATAAATGTTAGATGATCTCCAAGGACAATTTTGGGCTACTTCAATCTTATGTCCCAGTTCTGTGCTTATATGAACATTTGAACTCAGTCATAAACCACACCTGACTACATAAGCAAATTTCCACAAACATCTTATAACACAGAGAAAATGAAAAACACAACATGAAAAGTTCATTTTGGTTTCCAATTTGAAAGGCATATCGGTGTGGGGGTTGATAAGAAGCAATGAGTTCTTAGAGAAGAAAGAAAAATTGAAAACAAAAGGAAGTCAATGTAGTGGCCACAAGGGTTTAAGATAATTATCTCCCACCTTGTCTCCACTCATCTATAGACTGCAGAAAAGGAGGCAAGGTTGGTGACCAGCAAGTGTGTGT
>NW_006400205.1:48495-51074 GCF_000299155.1 Elephantulus edwardii | reverse complement strand
GTGTGTGTGTGTGTGTGTGTGTGTGTGTGTGTGTGTGTGTATTTTCATGTATCATGCGTCTACGCATGGCTGCCTCACAAGAACTCTCAGCACTACTCAAGTCCAATATAGGGAGAGAAGCCGGAGAAGCGCAGCAAAATGAGTTCAGCTGTGCATGTCTAGGTGCCTCCCAGGAACTCTAAGTTACTCCAGGTTCAAAGCAGCTCTTAGAACCATAAAGGAACAGTAAAATGAGTCCAGCGGAACAGCAGAATTAGAGTTCTACTCCTGGCTCTGTACTTTCAAGCCATGTTACTTTGAACACACGCGTAACACAATCTCCCCATGATTCTCTGTCATTGTCTGCAAAAACGAGGTAACCATTTTTATCTTGGAGGTGTTATGTTAGGAGTCTTGACATGAAAGAGATACAGAGACTTGTCACCAAGACACCTAGTGATCCATGCCTTTTTATACCATATGTCCATGTTATTGTATTTTGTACTTAGATTGCTGTCCTGGAAAAGGTCCCAGCAAAAGAAATATGGAAAAAACCCAGAGACTACTTCCCCTTTAAAATCCAGTTCTATGAACTTTATCAGAGGAAGTTTGCCAAATAGGCTTTTCCATAGTTTCGTATTTTCCTCTTTTATTGTTTAATTGAAAGATTTAAAAAAGAGGAGTTATGGGGAGAAAGCTTCCCAAGTGAAAAAAAAAATATTGGAAAAGGCTTTTATAAAAAGAAGGGAGAAAGGAAACAGAAAATGAGATGTGCATAGCAAAGAAAAGCAGCACTGAAATAATTCTTCACAGCCAGTTATCAGTAGAACATCTAGTGCGTAATTGCTGTGTAACCACTGTTGGTCCAATGTTTCTGGGTTTTTCTGTCTCTTATACAAACTGGGCACTTGGTGAACGCAAGAACAATGGTGCATGAATAGTCTGAGTCCCTGCTCTTTCCAGAACTTCTGAATAATATGGTACTAGTGAAGCCTATCATTATTGTTGGTAAAGAGATTGAGATTGTTAACAGTTTTCGTTTACTTGGAGCCACAGTCCAAACTCTTGTTACCAGCAGTCAGGAAATCAAGAGACAAATTGCATTGGGAAAGTCGGCTGTCAGAGACCTCTACAGAGTACTGAGAGCAATGACATCAGTCTAGAGACTAAGGTGCACCTGATCCAGGCCATAGTCTTTGCAATTACTTGTTATGCATCAGAGAGCTGGACAATGACTAGGGATGATAGAAGAATTGATGCCTTTGAGCTGTGGTGCTGGAGAAGAGTGTTGACTATACCATAGACTGCCAGGAAAACAAACAGATTCATCCTGGAGAGGATGAAACTGGGCTGCTCCTTGGAGACAAGGATTCTCAAGCTTCGTGTGGCATACTTTGGACATACTACAAGGATGACCGGTCCTTGGAGAGGGACATCATTATAGGAAGGGTGGGGGGACAGTGAAAGAAAGGAAGACCCTTGATGAGATAGATGGATTGATTCAGTGACTGGGGTAATGGAGGTAGGTGTGTCAGAGACAATAAGGTTGGCACAGGATAGGGCAGGGGTCAGAGCTGTTGTACCTAGAGTCAGTTGCTATGAGTTGCAAGTGACTCAATGGCAATTAACAAGTAGTGAAACATGAGGGGCTCCAAGACATCCACCTGTGCTGGGGGCTCCTTTAGTCCTGGGAGATCAGTCTGGAAGGAGGGTTTGCGGTCGGTCCCTTGGGGTCTTGCTATGCCATGTACTTAATTTTTTTCTACTACCTACCTTTTCAAACACAGGAAAGTATCTGAGTATAGCCTTCTGGGTCATGCCAACAACATCCTTTTCTTTATCGTCTGGTTTTAAGAAAGGATGCATGATAATCATTTCCAGAAGATCCAGTGTGCCTTCCACATACATGTCAATCCTTAAAACAAACAAACAAAGCCATCTTGTCACCTTCTGCTTCTCTCAAAACACAATGGCTTTTATCGCTAAATATTCAAAACGCTACTTAATGCTTTGACTTGAGTTATTCACTGATGAACTTCACAGGAACCAACTCACAGCTGTCCCAGGTTTTCAGAGGCTATAAATTGCCCAGGAGGAAACTGCCCATCCGTCTCCTGAGGAGCAGCTGGTAGATTCGAACCTCGTATCTTTGGGTTGGTGGTGCATTAGGCCATGCGAGTGCCCTCTGACTTGAGAATTAAGAAGCATTGTCCTACACTCTGCATCTTTGGAACGAAGATGCAAGACAATTCTGAATGGAAGCTGGTGAAATCCTTCGCCAGTCAGACACACAATTATCTGTCTGCTCTCCTCGCTCCTGTTTCACCTCTCTCATGCTAGCAGCCACATCCTATTTCTCTGCAGGGGTTGAATTCACATTTATACTTATGAATATAATTTATTAAGTGAATGGTGTACATCAGGCATGGTGTACTTCATAGCTATTAGCTCACCAAATACCTCAGAGCTACGAGGCATTCCTATTTTTGCTCCCATTGTAAAGGAAACTCACCAGGAAACTGAAGCTAATACAAGACCAGGGAACTGAATCTAAGAGCTGGAAGGATCAGGCTCTGAGTTCAATGCACACTGTCACAGGT
>NW_006400205.1:45134-47195 GCF_000299155.1 Elephantulus edwardii | reverse complement strand
AACCCCTAGTCTATTGTATCTATTCATATGTATTCAAATTCTATTGTATCTATTCAGATGTATCGATTCAAATTCTACAGAATTAAATTAAACAGAATTTTCAAACCAGTCCCTCACTCAAGCTAGAGTTATTTCAAGTGCTTAGCAGCTGCATCTGGTCATTGACAACCACAGAGGAGCAGGCTTAACGGAACATTCCTAGCACTGTGGAATGTTCTGTTGGACTAGAGACTTCAGAAGAGCCTGTGATACTGAAATCACCTTACCAGCTCATCGTACGGACACTTGTTAGGTGTGTTCTGTTCCACAGTTACAGATTACTTTCTACACAAGTTTGCTGTCACTGTTCAGAAGGGGACCTGTTAATTTCTTCAACAAATTTGCATTGAACCCTTTCCACATGGGAAGAAGGAAATAAGAGAAAGACAGCTTCAAGAAGCTCAGAGGTGGAGAGACAGTATGGTGGCCTAAGGAGAAGGGTGTTGCACTCTTAAACCAAAGGCTGCTGGTGGTAGCCGTCGAGTCGAGTGTCACTCATAGTGACCCTGGGAACAGTTGACCTGAACCCTGCGCTATCCTGTGCCATCCTCATCGTCTCTGACACACTAGGGTTCATTACTGAAATCACCATGTCAATTCACCTCGTTGGAGGCCTTCCTCTTCTTCACTGACCTGCCATTTTTCCATGCATGATGTACTTTCCAAGGAACAGACTCTCCTAGCAACATGTCCAAAGTATGTGAGATAAAGCTTTATCATCTTTGCCTCCAAGGAGCACTCTGGTTGCACCTTCTCCAAGACATATCTGTTTGCTCTTTCAGCAGTGCATGGGATATTCAGTACTCTTTCTCCAACACCACAGCTCAAAGGCATCAATTCTTCTACTGTCATCTTTATTTACTGCCGAGCTCTTAGATGCATAGCAAGTGACAGAAATTTCCCCACACAGGAGAGGAGCATTCCGCCCCTGAATTACCACTGTCAGGTTCTTAATTAGAGAGGAAGCAAAATTTCATGGCAACTTTAGTAATTACTGCTACTGGGTTTTCTGGTTTTAGGACACTATTCGGAACGTTTAGTGCCAACAACACCTTTGCCTTTCCATATAAATCTCAAGGAGTTTTGTCTTGTTTTTAATCATTACTAAAGATAGTTACTGCATTTTCAAACTCACCATTCTGTAAGTTCTGCAACTGGTCCCTTGTTTCTAAAAATACTTCGTCAAACTGAAAAAACAAACAAACAAAGAAAAAACAAACCACAAATAAAAAAACCTCAAAGAAAACAAAACAAAGAAACTCTATATCCTCCATAAAGAGAAGGAAATTATCATTATAGGTTCAAGTTTAGAACTTAAGGAAACAAAAACATACAGAGAGCACATTTTAACTTCCTTTTAAACATCACTGCTCGCTGAAAGGAACCAGGGCTTCTAAAAAAAAAAGGCAGGGACTTTCTTGTTATTTCAGAAAACAAGGCAGTGCTCAAAGATTGATGGAGCACGTCAAGGCTATCATATAATGAGCCCAGTGGCATAGTTTTTGAGTGTTTGGCTACTAAGTGATAGTTCAAACCCAGCAGCACCTCTGTGGTAGAAAGATGTGGCAATGTGCTTCCAAAAAAGATGGCAGCTTTCAAAACCCTGTGCATAATATTGTGGTAATTAGAACAATTCTTTATCCTTCCTTAGGAAGGAGATACATGCTAAATGTGTATCTCACTTTCTGATGATTCAGAGAGGAAAAGAGACAAGTACAGTGAACTGAATTCCTTTCAAAAAATTCACAGACCGTTAACAATTTGTTATATTCCTTTCTATTGCTCACTCCTTCTGTTCTGTCTTCTTGTTCTTTTTCTCTTACTTTCACTCTCACTCTCTTTTCTGTGTTGTGAGAAGGGGAGTCATACAATACTACTGCCATAAGTAAGAAGGTATTTCTACCTGATGCCCTCTTTCACCACAGGCTACCTGGTCAGTGAACAATAGTATCATCAAGGCAACAGTTTTGGGGCATCCGTCCCGGTGTACAGAGGGTCAAATGTGGTACAGATAAGTACTTT
>NW_006400205.1:42818-44611 GCF_000299155.1 Elephantulus edwardii | reverse complement strand
TTGAACCTAAGCTTACTCCAGAGTCATCTTATGGCTAGGTAACAAATTCATTAGAAAAATAATGACTATCAGAAGTGGCGTCCACTTCCTAAACAACCTGCCTCTGGAAACTCTATGAACTTTGATAAATGTCAATAGTTGTAGAGGGGCTTCAGGCCTATGAGTCATGCTCGACTCGACAGCAATCAACAGCAACATCAACTGTAAGTACTGTGTCCTTAGAAAATAAAAGCCTACTTGAAATCAAACAGTTAGCAATTACTTTAAAACAAAGATTAGACTATAAGGGAGCAGGGAAACTAGATTCATGGAAACTGAACAACTAGAACAGCAATTATGAGTGTGCATGCAAAGAACTTAACCAATGTCACTGAACAGCGTGTATAGAAATTATTGAATGGGAACCTACACTTTGTGAATCTTAACTGAAAACATAATAAAGTATTATTTAAAAACAAACACACAGGGAAACGTGAGGAAGGAAGTACATGAAGCCCCAGGCCCATCTTCCAGAGATTCACATAGGGAGTTGGGAGGAGCCCAAAGATATTAATTTTTTAAGCAATTCTTTCCAATTTTTTTGAGAATAGGCATGTGCAAGCTGTGCCCCTTACCAGCAGGAACTCTCTTGTGTCAAGTCAATAAAGAAGGAATTGGGACCAGCGTGGGAGAGTAAGGGGAAGAGGAAACCAAGAGAGCTTGGAAGCAGGAGCTGGCAACTCTGTCCATGGCCAGACTAGATAAATCATCTTGGTCTCTGTCCACACAATCAGTTATCTTTGTTCCCCAATGCAGAGGACAGTTCCTGACCCAATTCTTCAGAGAACTGTCCACTTCCACACCAGAACACTTCCATTTTCAATACTCTCTCAGTTCTTCTAAACTAATTTCTGAACAAGGACTTCTTAGCCTTTAAGCCTGGGAATACATTTCAACTGCAATTCCAAAGGCAAGCAGTTTGAATCCACCAGCCACTCTAAAGGCGAAGAATGGACAATCTCCTCCCAAGCAATTTACTGTCTCTGAAAACTGGGTCAGTTCTGACTCCATAGAACACAACAAAAATCTCCTGGTAGAGTCCCTAGCAATGTAAACAATTAAGCCCTGGACTACGGGCAAACTGTGATGTTCCAAACCAATCCAGAGGTGCCACAGAAGAAATGCCTGGTGATCTGCTTCAGAGAGGGCACACAACCACGTCTGTGGCAATTCTACTCTGTGTACATGGGTTGTCATAAATCAGAATCAATTTAGCAGCAACTAGCAACAATCTCCCTTTAAACACGAAGAATGTCTAAAGATCATGTCCCCAGCAGCAAAGAGCAACGACCAGAACTGACTTATAATATCAATGAGAGTGCAAACCTAGGGAATGAATTAGGACAGCTGTAGTTCAGCAGGATTTAATGGCCTATTTATTTAAACAAACCCAACACCGTGGCATTGGGGGTCGTGAACTCATTCACTGGTCCCCCAGCCTTGTCATTTAGTGACATCTGATCTACAGTGGCATAAATTTAGCTAAAATGTCTTGGCAAAGATTAGGAAGAGATCTCCAACACAACAATCTGCAAACTGCTCCTGTAAACCACCTCGTCAGTTCTGGTGGGGAAGGTCAATCTCGCTTCCTCCACGCTGGTCCAGACCGGGGCTCAAGACTCAACCAGGACTACCCTCCTCCAGCTGTCCTCTAATAAGTAACACAGCTGTTGTTGGGTGCCGTTGTGGACTTCACCTCATCGCAACCCTATGAACCACAGTTCTGAGCTTTGCCCTCTCCTGCAAAGTCCTCA
>NW_006400205.1:13183-19579 GCF_000299155.1 Elephantulus edwardii | reverse complement strand
CTATGTGTCTCAGAGCTGGACAATGAATAGGGATGACAGAGGAAAAATTGATGCCTTTGAGCTGTGGTATTGGAGAAGCGTACATAACATCCCATGGATGGTCAAGAGAATGAACAGATATGTTTTGGGGAAAGTGTAGCCAAAGTGATCATTGGAGGCAAGGATGGTGGAAGCTTTGTCTCCCATACTTCATCTAACATGAGTAGGAATCCCTATTTTCCACTTCTTGCTGAAAAGTGAGTTTTCCATTGTTTCCCAATAGTTATTGCACAAAAATTTCTTTTACTTGAACTCAAAAATCAAAACCAACTAAACCAGTTGCCTACTGAATGGATGCCATCTCATGGCATGTCAATTATCATGATACCTGACTTACACAGACTAGACAAATATTGGACAATACTGGACAAATGTTGTTTGTTGTTGTTGTTATGTGCTGTCCAGTTGCTTGCGACTCCTAGTGACCCTATGTAGAACAGCCCTAAACTCTGCTCTGTCCTGTGCCAATCTCACCGTCTCCAATAACCCATCCCGATTACCCCAATCACTGAATCAATCCACCTCACAGAGGGTCTTCCCCTTCTGCGCTGTCCCTCCACCCTCCCAAGCGTGATGGCCCTCTCCAAGAACCGGTCTCGCCTTACAACATGTCCAAAGTATGTTAGATGGAGCCTTAGAATCCTTGCCTCCAAAGAGCAGCCCTGTTTGACCCTTTCCAGAATGAATCTGTTTGTTTTCCTAGCAGTCCTTGTTACCCTCAATACTCTTCTCCAGAACCACAGGTCAAAGGCATCAATTCTCCTTCTATCCTCCTTAGTCACTGTCCAACTCTCTTAGCCAAACATTTATTAAATCACGTCTAACTGAATCACATAAAGTTATTGACCTCCTAAACTTTTTGTTTTGCTCACAAAAATGGTCACCTTCACATGTTCAACTAATTGAATTAAGTATAACATAAACCTAGCATCTTGAGAGGCAGAAAGATGGGCAGTCTCCTCCCATGTGATTTACAGCCTCAGAGACCAATAAAGGGTCAGCTATGGGTTGGTTCTGACTTGATGTCTAAGATACTTTTTTTTGTTGGGGGATGTGTGTGTGTGTGTGTGTGTGTGTGTGTGTGTGTGTCTTTAAGATGTCCACACTCAAGGAAGATGCAAACAACTGACTTCAATTCAACCTTAGCTATAAAATGACTGGTATCAAACATTGTTCTAACAGGCTATCATAGCAAGAATGTTAGAAAGCTTTAAATTGCCTAACTACAATTTGGAACAAGGGGTGCAAAGCAGGGAGGGCTGAAGGAAAGAGGTTGGGGGGGAAATATGCAACAATGAAAACATTTTCAATGTTAAAACTCCCCCCAAAACCCTGTAACTGTAGAAGGATCTGAATGGATGCAACATTGGACAAATATTGACAATTGCAAAATAAGGTCAGTGACTTTCTCTGATAGTGAGGGGTACACTTAGGGATTTCCCGAAACAAGGGTGAAGGACAGGTCTCAGCCTTACAACACACTTTCAGTTGTATGGAATCCTGCACAATCCTACTTCAAATTAGGAACTTCTTTACCTGGTTTTCACCTGACTTGTTAAATGTTGAATAAACCTCGACATGAGAGGACAGCTCCTGCTGTTGCTTTTCTAAGTGCATGTGTCCTAATTAAGGCAGCGGCACTGTGAGGAGTAGAAAGTTCTCATTGTTATGTGCTGTGGAGTCAAAGCTGACTGACAACAGACCCTCCAGCAGGTTTTCAGAGGCTGTGAACCACAAGGGAGGAGATTATTTCTCTTTCTCCTGCAGAGCAGCTGGTGGATTTGAACCAAGTGTCTTTGGGTGGGCAGCACAAATTGCAAATGAGTAAATTAATTTAGAAATATTGTGAAATCTTAGGGTTATGATTTGATGGGTGAACATAAACCAAAAACAGAACACTCAACTCTTTCTTAAACTGTAATTTTATTTGGGGCAGGAGAATTTACCTTACATAATTAAATGTTTTTAAACACCTTAAGACAAAATTAATTTTTAAAAGCAATGTTTTCTTTCAGAAAGGTCTTGCTTAAGGAATTTTCTGTCTTCCTGTCTTCTCATTATTATGAATATTTGCTTTATAAATAAATATAGTCTCAGTTATTCCCTTGTCATCAAATCAGGTGACTAAGCTTATCTGAGAAAGAAGACTTAGTTCAGGTCATTTTGAATTCACATTAGCACAATATCTATAAGAAACTGATAATACAGACCCATGTGATATCTGCCTCAAGTCTGTCTTCTTATTGGTTCCCATATGAAGGTCTTCATTATAAATTATAAAAAGTACAGTACATTTGGGTGAAAAGTGTAAAAATCATTCTAAATCCTTCTAAAAATAACATTTATTAAACAAACATGTTGCTACAATATACTTTAAATTATAGGAAAACGTTTGCATGTCAAACATTTTTCTCATGAACGTATTGCTTTTGGTAACACATTGAGCTATAACATACAGCTTGTTATTCTTTTTTTTTTCTCTTCCTTTCCCTTTCCTAAATGGCACAAAGCAGTGGCTTAACAGTAGTGAATAAGCTACTTCATAAGAAATCCTGGTCTTTATTAAATCCAAAATTATCTGTGTTTGCACATAAAAAATATAACATTTCTTGTTCTCTTTTACAAGTACTCAACTGATTGTACTCAATTTTTGCTAATTCCCATAGAGCCGAAAGCCAAGATGTGTGTCCAAGAAATTGTTTGAAAATCCATTTTCTCCAATCCTAAGTCCAATTATCTCTAAGATGGGTAAAGACTTGTGTAACAGGCATCTCTAATGTAGCTTTGATATGCATGTAGCTTCCCTACTGTGTGTGGTCTGTTGAGGCCCACAGCAGCCACTGAATCTTTGAACACCATGGAGAGCCAGCCCTGGACCATCTCCTGACATCCCAGAAAGCTTTCTGATGAAAATGAGGTATAGTCATAGATAGGTACACAGATGAGTTACAACTCATCCTTCCTGTTGTCTTGTAAAACAAATAAATAAAATTCCACAGTCACTAAAAAGACAGGTAGCTTACAGAACTTTATTTTCACTTAACAGAAAATGGTCACAATTCCCTTCTACAGTATATAGCTTGAATAAGCTGTATTCTTTCTCATTTTGTGGTGAGGGAAAAGATACAATTTTACAAGTTCCATAGAACTTAGGTTGCTTTTTGGTCTTCCTGTTTTCTCAGCTTTTGTTTCTTCACTTTTGTATGAATAAATGTGCTTCGCTTCCCAAGGGAAGGTATGGGCTGATAAACAAGAGAGAAAAAGAGGAAAAAAATGAAATAATTTTCTGAAGTGGGGTTCAACAAAAAATATGAGAAAAACAATTTTATGGTTTGTAATAACAAGGCAAGTAGGCTTTACAATTTTAAATAAACCCTTTAAACTAGAGTGCCAAGGAAACTGTAGACATAATCTATTTGCTTCTCTAGGGGGTATCTCCAGGACAAGGATGGGTAATTTCCTCTGATGCAATTTACTGCCTCTGACAACCCACTGGAGGGTCTGCTGTAAGTCAGATCTGACTCAATATTACAATTCAACAGAAATATTTACAATTTTAAAACTAGCTTTCCAAAAAGCTGAGTAAGGTTTCAGATAAACTTACTTTTTATACAGAATACAGAAAGGAAAAAAAAACACACAACATTAGCTTCAAAATAAAAGTTCATATCTGAAAACAGATTTGCTTTAGAGAATGAGTAGAGAATATAATACAAAACTGAATTCAGCTTCAAGTTGTGCTTGCATACACCCATGTTCACTCGTAAGCTTTGCTGCCAGTTTGTTAACAAGAAAATATTACCTATCAAATCCACACTCATTATGTACTTTGCTCATACCACTAGAGATCACAGCTACTCAGACAAATATATCTTTGAACCAGATTCTCCAGAGCACAAATTACTCCCTGATGTTGTTAGAGCCCTTTAAATTACAAAAACATTCTGACTCATGGATACCCTCGATCAGGTTTTCCAAGGTTATAAAGCATTATGGAAGAGATTGTTCATCTATCTGTCCTCTTGCCCTTTGGGCCTTCCAAGTGACCATGACCGAAAAGAAACTCGCTGAACAGAAATGAATGATAGTGGACTTTGTGCTTTATTTTGTTGGGTTGTTCGCGTTTTCTTTTTTTTCTGTTTCCAAACTAGCTTTGTCATTTTGAAAATTGCTGTAAACATTCCTCTCAATGGAACAGCCTCTGCCCAATAGAGTAAGAGTTCTTTTCACTCTGATAAAAGGGTTAAGAGCTCAAATGCAGTGCCGTGGACAACAGTATTGGGGCAAGCGTGACCCCCAATTAAGTGGAATCTCTGCCACAAATCCCTCTTCCCCCTGGACTGCCCTGAGAATCTGACTAGGGCAGGAAATGATTCACTGTTTACTCCTAACCAGGTTTGCAAAGCTGAGCTGAATTCCATCACTTCTTACAATTACTCTTTTTCCTTCTTCTGCTTTGAAATTCAGCTTCTTGCTCATGCATGCTGGCTGGTATCGATTTTTAGTTGATGGTGTTAACCATTATGTTGAGAACCTCAAAACTCGAAAACTTCCCTTTTGTGTGACCATAAAGATGAAGAGAAGGAAAAAAACATAAAATGTGATGGCATTGTACGATTAAACTTGGCTTCATTCAGGTAGAAAACCAACTTCGTAAGCAATTTTAAACAGCATTTACTTGGAGTTCTTCTGAGAAATAACAACAACAAAATAAATTACATAGGAGCTGATACTTTGAAAAGAGCACAGTGGTATTAAAAAAACCCCAAAATAAAAGTAGAAAGGGGAAAAAAAAGATAACTTTCAGGTATTAAAACAAGAAAAGGATGCAGTTCTGAAAAACTGTATTGATGTTAAAAAAAAAAAAATCCAAAACTAATAACATGACATAATATTGTGAAAAAACTGGTGACCTTTTTTCTTGTGCTAATGCCAGTCTAAGAACGCTTGAAGTGACGAGTCCACCATATTTAAAATTCCACCACGTCAAAATATCCAGAAACATTGAGTAAATAACCCTTTATCATATCACCTTAAATTGCACCCCTGTTGCAATACTCCATCAATTTCATTATATTTTTCATAAAATAAAAAAACCTGTATAAAATATTATCTGGAACCCCAAAAGAAAAATCAGTTAATTTTTAAAAAAGTCATTACAAAGCTGACTGTATAAAATTCCAACATAATTCATATGTACAAAATGCTGCTGTTTTATGAAAAATAACAGGACCCAGTTTCTCAAATAAAATAATTTTGTACAAAACAAGGGTATTGCCTTCAAATCAGTTTTTTTTTTTTAAAGAATCAAATAAACTAACTTGAGAAAAAGAAAAAAGACAAGGTTGGAATGTGTCCACTATAAAGTGTTTCTCCAGGGTCCCAGTGTTTCTTGCAGGTAGGGTCCCACAGAGAGCTGAGGTCCCGCTTCGCCCTCCGAGGGGCCTCACTGTGGTCACCGCCGAGACGGGTACTTGGAGGCCCAGTCCGTGCGGCCGTGCACAGGCTGGGCGGCCGGGGCCCGGGGCACCAGCCTGGGCGTGCTGCGTGGCTGAGTGTGGAAGAAGGGCCGCCCCGCATGAGGTCTCACGGTCTTCAGAGAAGAATAACCTGCACACAACAGAGAAAGCACAGATTAAAACAGGCCTCCACCAAAAGCAAATGGCAAGTCCAAGGCCAGAATGTTACTATCTCAGAGAACGCCAACAGGAGGCAGCATTTTGTTTCCCAAAGTCATGGAGTAGTGCATGTCTGTTGATTACGCTGCTGTTTGTTTCTCTGTCAAGAACTCGATCATTGTTTATTAAATAGATGCTGGACTGTTTATTTTATTTTTTTAGACTATATGTATGTTCTTTATTTCGGAGAAAGTTGCAGCCAGAATGCCTGTTGGAGGCAAGGATGGTGAAGCTCCGTCTCTCGTACTCTGGACATGTTGCTAGGCGAGGTCATTCCTTGTAAAGGGACATGAGTCATACTTGGAAAGGTGAAGGGTCGGCAAAAGAGAGGGAGATCCCCAATGAGATGGACTGACACAGTTGTGGCAGCAATGGGCTTAAGTGTATCGGACATGACGGGGACAGCTCGGGATAGGGCAGGACTCAGGTCTGTCATTTGCTATGAGTTCTACTCGACTCAACGCAACTAATTGTCAGTGTAAATTAGGAAGCCTTTGCTGCTTAGTGTGCAAGGACTTGTGCTGCTAACTCAAAATCAAGCAGTTACACTGTATGAGATGCTCCAGTGAGAAAAATGGACACTCTCCTCCCCTGGAATTTATAGTCTCTGAAAACCCTCTAGAGGTCTGCTATGAATTGATTCTAACTCGGTGGTACCTAACAAAAACAACATATGCAA
>NW_006400205.1:11385-12018 GCF_000299155.1 Elephantulus edwardii | reverse complement strand
TGGCTGCCTCACAAGAACTCTCAGCACTACTCAAGTCCAATATAGGGAGAGAAGCCAGAGAAGCACAGCAAAATGAGTTCAGCTGTGCATGTCTATGTGCCTCCCAGGAACACTAAGTTACTCCAGGTTCAAAGCAGCTCTTAGAACCATAAAGGAACAGTAAAATGAGTCCAGCGGAACAGCAGAATTAGAGTTCTAATCCTGGCTCTGAACTTTCAATCCATGTTACTTTGAACACACGTGTAACTTAATCTCCCCATGATTCTCTGTCATAGTCTGCAAAAACGAGGTAACCATTTTTATCTTGGAGGTGTTATGTTAGGAGTCTTGACATGAAAGAGACACAGAGACTTGTCACCAAGACACCCAGTGATCCATGCCTTTTTATACCATATGCCCGTGTTATTGTATTTTGTACTCAGATCGCTGTCCTGGAAAAGGTCCCAGCAAAAGAAATATGGAAAAAACCCAGAGACTACTTCCCCTTTAAAATCCAGTTCTATGAACATTATCAGAGGAAGTTTGCCAAATAGGCTTTTGCATAGTTTCACATTTTCCTCTTTTATTTTCTAATTGAAAGATTTAAAAAAGAGAAGTTATGGGGAGAAAGCTTCCCAAGTGAAAAGAAAAAAA
>NW_006400205.1:8743-9260 GCF_000299155.1 Elephantulus edwardii | reverse complement strand
CAAGACAAACTTATTTGTTCTCTTAGCGATCCATGGTATGTTCAAGACTTCTCCAGCACCACAATTTAAAGGCATTGATTCTTCTGTCATCCTTAATCATTGTCCAGCTCTCTGATGCATAGCAAGTAATTGCGAAGACCATGGGCTGGATTAGGCACATCTTAGTCTCTTGACTGACATCGTTGCTTCTCATGTCAGAGAACCAAAGCCTGGGACTTAGCACTGCTCTCAACTTTCCCTCTTCATTTTCACCTGCAGGGAAAAGGACTGCCCACAGTGATGAGGAACCAGGTCATGGAACGCAGCTGAGATATTTCTTAAAAGCTTCACTGATTAAGCATTTCTGTTCCTGTAGTGATGAGAAATTGGAGTCGTTAACTCTTCACTACGTGGAAGTAGGTTATTTGACCATCTCCATGGACCCCATTGGGCTTTACATTCACCTGAGTCGTCAGCCTTTAATCTTTAATTCCATTTGCTCCTGTTTCATCTTTGATGTTACTTCTATTTTTATAGC
>NW_006400205.1:6750-8208 GCF_000299155.1 Elephantulus edwardii | reverse complement strand
CCCTAGTCTATTGTATCTATTCATATGTATTCAAATTCTATTGTATCTATTCAGATGTATCGATTCAAATTCTACAGAATTAAATTAAACAGAATTTTCAAACCAGTCCCTCACTCAAGCTAGAGTTATTTCAAGTGCTTAGCAGCTGCATCTGGTCATTGACAACCACAGAGGAGCAGGCTTAATGGAACATTCCTAGCACTGTGGAATGTTCTGTTGGACTAGAGACTTCAGAAGAGCCTGTGATACTGAAATCACCTCACCAGCTCATCGTACGGACACTTGTTAGGTGTGTTCTGTTCCACAGTTACAGATTACTTACTACACAAATTTGCTGTCACTGGTCAGAAGGGGACCTGTTAATTTCAACAAATTTGCATTGAACCCTTTCCACGTGGGAAGAGGGGAACAAGAGACAGACAGCTTCAAGAAGCTCGGAGGTGGAGAGACAGTATGGTGACCTAAGGAGAAGGGTGTTGCACTCTTAAACCAAAGGCTGCTGGTGGTAGCCGTCGAGTCGAGTGTCACTCATAGTGACCCTGTGAACAGTCGACCTGAACCCAGCGCTATCCTGTGCCATCCTCATCGTCTCTGACACACTAGGGTTCATTACTGAAATCACCATGTTAATTCACCTCGTTGGAGGCCTTCCTCTTCTTCATTGACCCTCCATTTTTCCATGCATGATGTCCTTTCCAAGGAATAGACTCTCCGAGCAACATGAACAAAGTATGTGAGATAAAGCTTTATCATCTTTGCCTCCAAGGAGCACTCTGGTTGCACCTTCTCCAAGACATATCTGTTTGCTCTTTCGGCAGTGGACGGGATATTCAGTACTCTTTCTCCAACACCACAGCTCAAAGGGATCAATTCTTCTTCTGCCATCTTTATTCACTGCCCAGCTCTTCGATGCACAGCAAGTGACTGAAATTTCCCCATACAGGAGGGGAGCATTCCGCCACTGAATTACCACTGCCAGGTTCTTAATTAGAGAGGAAGCAAAATTTCATGGCAACTTTAGTAATTACTGCTACTGGGTTTTCTGGTTTTAGAACACTATTAGGAACGTTTAGTGCCAACAACACCTTTGCCTTTCAAGATAAATCTCAAGGAATTTTGTCTTGTTTTTAATCATTACTAAAGATAGTTACTACATTTTCAAACTCACCATTCTGTAAGTTCTGCAACTGGTCTCTTGTTTCTAAAAATTCTTCATCAAACTGAAAAAACAAACAAAGTCAAAACAAACCACAAATTAAAAAACCTCAAAGAAAACAAAACAAAGTAACCCTATATCCTCCATAAAGAGAAGGAAATTATCATTATAGGTTCAAGTTTAGAACTTAAGGAAACAAAAACATACAGAGATAGAGCACATTTTAACTTCATTTCTAAACATCACTGCTCACTGAAAGGAACCAGGGCTTTTAAGAAAAAAGGCAGGGACTTTCTTGTTAT
>NW_006400205.1:3656-5580 GCF_000299155.1 Elephantulus edwardii | reverse complement strand
TTGAACCTAAGCTTACTCCAGAGTCATCTTATGGCTAGGTAACAAATTCATTAGAAAAATAATGACTATCAGAAGTGGCGTCCACTTCCTAAACAACCTGCCTCTGGAAACTCTATGAACTTTGATAAATGTCGATAGTTGTAGAGGGGCTTCAGGCCTATGAGTCATGCTCGACTTGACAGCAATCAACAGCAACATCATCTGTAAGTACTGTGTCCTTAGAAAATAAAAGCCTACTTGAGATCAAACAGCAATTACTTTAAAGCAAAGATTAGACTATAAGGGAGCAGGGAAACTAGATTCATGGAAACTGAACAACTAGAACAGTCACAGACACACACACAAACACACAGACACACAAAGACAGACACAGACACACACACCACAGACACAGACACAGACACATACACACACAGACAGACAGAGACACAGACACACAGAGACACAGAGACAGACACACACTCTTTGCATGAGTGTTCATGCAAAGAAATTAACCAATGTCACTGAACGGTGTGTATAGAAATTACTGAATGGGAACCTACACTTTGTGAATCTTCACTGAAAACATAATAAAATATTATTTAAAAACAAACACACAGGGAAATGTGAGGAAGGAAGTACATGAAGCCCCAGGCCCATCTTCCAGAGATTCACATAGGGAGTTGGGAGGAGCCCAAAGATATTAATTTTTTAAGCAATTCTTTCCAATTTTTTTGAGACTAGACATGTGCAAGCTGTGCCCCTTACCAGCAGGAACTCTCTTGTGTCAAGTCAATAAAGAAGGAATTGGGACCAGCGTGGGAGAGTAAGGGAAAGAGGAAACCAAGAGAGCTTGGAAGCAGGAGCTGGCAACACTGTCCGTGGCCAGACTAGATAAATCATCTTGGTCTCTGACCACACAATCAGTTGTCTTTGTTCCCCAATGCAGAGGACAGTTCCTGACCCAATTCTTCAGAGAACTGGCCACTTCCACACCAGAACACTTCCATTTTCAATACTCTCTCAGTTCTTCTAAGCTAATTTCTGAACAAGGACTTCTTAGCCTTTAAGCCTGGGATTACATTTCAACTGCAATTCCAAAGGCAAGCAGTTCACCAGCCACTCTATAGGCAAAGAATGGACAACCTCCTCCCAAGCAATTTACTGTCTCTGAAAGCTGGGTCAGTTCCGACTCCATAGAACACAACAACAATCTCCTGGTAGAGTCCCTAGCAATATAAACAATTAAGCCCTGGACTACTGGCAAATTGTGATGTTCCGAACCAATCCAGAGGTGCCACAGAAGAAATGCCTGGTGATCTGCTTCGGAGAGGGCACACAATCACGTCTGTGGCAATTCTACTCTATGTACATGGGTTGTTATACATCAGAATCAATTTAGCAGCAACCAGCAACAATCTCCCTTTGTACACAGAGAATGTCTAAAGATCATGTCCCCAGCAGCAAAAAGCAATGACCAGAACTGACAAATAATGTCAATGCGGGTGCAAACCTAGGGAATGAATTAGGACAGCTCTAGTTCAGCAGGTTTTAATGGCCTAGTTATTTAAACAAACCCAACACCGTGGCATTGGTGGCCGTGAACTCATTCAATGGCCCCCCAGCCTTGTCGTTTAGTGACATCTGATCTACGGTAGCACAAATTTAGCTAAAATGTCTTGGCAAAGATTAGGAAGAGATCTGCAACATAACACTCCGCAAACTGCTCCTGTAAAACACCTCGTCAGTTCTGGTGGGGGAGGTCAATCTCGCTTCCTCCACACTGGTCCAGGCCTGGGCTCAAGACTCAACCAGGACTAATTACCCTCCTCCAGCTGTCCTCTAATAAGTAACACAGCTGTTGTTGGGTGCCGTTGTGGACTTCACCTCATCGCAACCCTATGAACCACAGTTCTGAGCTTTGCCCTCTCCTGCAAAGTCCTCA
>NW_006400205.1:0-2176 GCF_000299155.1 Elephantulus edwardii | reverse complement strand
CTACACAGAGGCCTGCTCCATTTCCCCATTTTCCTGGTGGAGATTTGCATGATGAGATTTTCTGTTGCACCTTGTCTTCCTTCGAACCCAAATTCCTGCTCAATCTTTCTTGAGCCCAACGTCAATGCATGCTGCACTGGGCAGTGGGGAGCTGGTACCCACATGCAAGTGAAGAATGCACCCAAAGATGTGTCCCTCTGCAGGTCACAGTCACGTGAGGCCCCCGCATCATCCCAGGGAGGACAGTGTATCAGGACGCCTCCAACACACAACCCAGCCACATACACGCACATAGACATCATCTTTTGATTTCTTGACTGCTGTTTCCATGGGAGCTGATTGTGGACCCAAGAAAAATGAAGTCATTGACAACTTCAATCTTTTCTCTACCATGATGTTACCTATCAGTCCAGTGGTGAGGATTTTCTGTTTCCTTGATGTTGAGATCTAATCTATACTGAAGGCTGTAGTCTTTGATCTTCTGCAGCAAGTGTTTTGAGTTCTCTTCTCTTTAAGTAAGCAAGGACGTACCATCTGCAGAAAGCAGGTTGTTGGTAAGCCTTTCTTCAACCCTGATGCCACACTGTTCTTTATAGAGTCCAGCTTCCTGAATGATTTGCTCAGCACGCAGATTAAACAGGTATGGCGAGAGGGTACAGCCCTGAACACTCTGTTTCCTGAAAATCAGGGACTAGCACCAGGAACACATATAAAGAAGCTCTTCTGATGCAATTGTTAAGAGCTCAGCTAAAAACCCAAAGATTAACAGTTCAAACCTACCGATAGTTCCACAGGAGAAATGACTAATACTCTGTTTCCATTTAAAGTCTGGATGGAAATATGCACTGTTTACAACAATCAACCACATGAAATCAAAAGGGCAGCCAGCATCTACCCAGGGATAAAGGTGCCAAGATAGCAAAGAAAGAAAAGAAAGACAAATGGAAACAGTAAATACAAATAATAAGTGGGTAGAGAAGAGTGCTGTTACACTGTGAGAACCGCAATCAATGTTACAAAGAAAAAGGAAGAATAGAAAACCAACTTACCCTGTCACTGATATCACAAGAAAAAAAGGAAAAAAGGGATTGCAGCCTGGGAGACCCTCCGGGTGAGTGATGCTCATGTCTGTTACCGGGTTACTCTGAATTGGAACTTGGAACTGACCCGGCACACAACAATGGTTTCTGAAAAGGCATCAAAGTAGTTCAACAAATTTTTGTCAAGAGACAGCATCTGGGGTACCTCCACTCCAGCAGCAGCTAAGGCCCATCTGATGGATTCCATGCGGCCTCTTCCATTGGGATAGTGGAGCTTGGGCCTTGATTCCATGTCGTCTTTGTTTTCCGAAAAACAAATGCAGCACTTCCGGTCACACAGTCCCTACCTGCGCTTAATCTAGTGCTCAGAAGCTAAACAAATATTCACCAATCTGGCACCGGAACTTGGGGGTTTTTGTTGCTGCGTTCTCCCTCACTTAATAAAAACCAAATTGTTGTTAGGTGCCATCGAGACATAGACAACTCATTGCGACCCTATGAACGAAAGGCCTGAGCACTGTTCACAGAGTTGCCGGAGGCAAACCATCTCGGAAGTGGATGCCACTCCTGCTTCCAACCTTGATTTAATCGGGAAGCTCCACCAATCACTGTCCACCATGAGTACCCATTATTGCATTTGGCACATCAGTGTCACGGTGTTCAGCATCACGGCACAAGTTACCTCTATACAGCAATACACAGAACAGTGTTATACCACCTAGAAGAATGTTTGACAAAAAACCAATTTGACAAAAACCAAGTCCCACCCCCCAAAAGAAGCAGCTTCGGCCTTCCTAGTGATTCTATTTAGGAGTTCATCTTGAGGAAGCTGTGGCCTTTTGTTGCAAGGACATCTGTGATAGCAATAAGTGCTTAACAGTTTCAGAACATGACCTACTTGAGGAAACGTTGCTAGATTTTAAAAATGTAGCCTGGAAAGATCAGGCAGAGAAATTTTACACCCACCATAAACTGGACAAATACTAGGACTTCCACACCAAGAACTTATTTATCATGGCAACTGCAAGGTAGAAAGTCAAATACGAAACAATTGTCTGCAAAACGCAGGCGATACCAAGCCTGCGGCTCTTCCCTCACCCTGGTGGGAAAAGAGCCCCCAGCCTGGAGAGGTGCAT
>NW_006400204.1:892990-901616 GCF_000299155.1 Elephantulus edwardii | reverse complement strand
TCTGTTTACTGACTGACACACGTGTTCTGTTTACTGACTGTCACATGTTTTCTGTTTACGGTCTGTCACACGTTTTCTGTTTACTGGCTGACACACGTGTTCTATTTACTGACACACGTGTTCATAGATTGACACGGTGACCGTAGCGGTAGAAGCAAGTGTGTCAGTCATGATGAGGATGGCATAGGATAGGACAAGGTCCAGACCTGTTCTTCATAGGGTCACCCAGAGTCGTACTGAACACCACAGCCCCCAACAACAGCAACCACAAAGCCACTGGAAGGTCAGTTATGGGTCATGATAACCTCACACTGCCTTGAGTCTGAGCTGACTTGTTGGCAATGAGTAGTTTTTTAAATGTAATTATCTATAAAGGAAAACAATGATCTATTAAATGCAGATTAATTTCAAATGCTATATAAGGGGAAAGAAGTGAATTTTGCCAATAGACGTAGTCAAGAGAACAAAAGTTGCTTAATCCTGCATATCTACTTCATGATAGATCGTGTAGACTTGTGTCCATTGTTTTGAGTACTGTGTATTTTGAGAGACTTCTAACCTCAGGGGCCCGTATTCTAACATTGTCAAAATAAACCAACACTATGCTCTTAAAAAAAAAAACAAAACTCCAAAACCAAAAAACAAACAAACAAAAAAACCAACACAAAAACCAACCCAAACTGTAAAGCTTTTTCCTAATGAACTCATTATCATTGGCTGATTTTAGAAGTCAGTCTTTAGAATTTTCTTTTTGGGTTTACCTTCATTTAGGGAGCTCGGGTGGCCCTGTGGTAAGTAGTTGCTCCATCAACCCAGAGGTTTGAGTCTATCAGCTGTTCCATAGGATAAATTAGGTCACCCCAGCCTATGTGATATACAGCCTCTGAAAATCCTCTGGGGGGTCAGCTATGGGTCAGTTCTGACTTGAGAGCACATAACAACAACAACAACAACATCTTTTTTTGAACCTCTGCTGAAATTTGTTCACCCAGATAATCTGTTAATATGAACCACATGTATCCTAACTTCCAGCATCACAGATTCTAGAAAGTAATGTGTAAGACAAAATTACCGAGGTGACTTTCAATTTGTTGCTTTGTTTTGTTGTTATGTGCCATCAAGTCATTTGTGACTTACAGTGACCCTTTGTACCACAGCTATGAACCCTGCTCTATCTTGAGCCAATCTCATTGTATCTGACACACCTACCCCCAATTATCCCAGTCACTGAGTCAATCCATCTCATCTAGGGTCTTCAAGTTGTTTTAAATTTAGAAACGACAAACACTACGTACTGAACATTTTCCAAATATTTTAATTTTCCCAACAGAAAATTGCAGTGATTTTGAAAATGACTTTAATCATGCTTTATAAAAAGATATTATGTTGCTCCATGTTAAATCTTTGTACTATGTATTTTAAATATATAAATTATTTCAAATTGACCAAGTGGATAATTGCCTCATGGTCATTTTGTTGTTATTTAGGTATTGTAGAGTTGTAATACCAACAACAGCATAGAGAAAGAGAAAGCTAGCAGTCAGCTTAGCGGACAGAAAGCCATGCTCCCAAGCCAAAGGTGGGTGACTCTACTCCGCGGCCCTCAGGCTTGCCTTTAATTGTTTTTGGTGAAACATTCTTCTAGGTTGTATAACCCTGGTATGTTCACTTGCTGTACAGAGGTAACTTGGGGTTGCTGGGAAGCTGAATACTGTTACCCATGGTGGACAGTGCTTGGTGAAGCTCCCAGAGTAAAATAAGCTTAGAAGCAGGAGCGGCATCTACTTCCACAGTAGCTTGCCTTTGGAAACCCTGTGAACCTGGAAAAAGGATGAAAGTTATACAGGAAGTGTCCAGGACTTTGTTCATAGGGTCTCTATGAGTCGCCTGTCACTCGACGGCACTTAGCAACAACAACAGAGTTGAATATGACTCCTAGTGACCCTATGAACAGTAAATCTGAAACTTGTCCTATCTGGTACCATTTTCACACTCTCTGATACACTCAAGCCCATTGCTGCAATCACTGTGTCAAACGATTTCATTGAGGGTCTTCCACTGATCCTCCACATTTCCAACCTTGATATCACTTTAAGAGTAATAGCCTTTCCAAGCAACAGTCCCAAAATATGTGAGAGGAACTTTTGCCATCCTTGCCTCTAAGAAACCTTTTGGCTGCACTTTTCCCAAGATGTATGTATTTTGTCTTTTAGACGTCTTTGGGATAATCATGGAAGGAGGATTGGCATCCACTTCCATAATAGCTTGCCTCCGGAAACCCTATGAACCTGGAGAGAGGATGAAAGGCACCCAAGCATCGAGGACTCTCCTTCATAGGGTTGATATAAGTCACCTGCTACTCGACAGCACTTAACAACAACAACAACAACAACATGGGATAATCAGTGCTCTTCTCCGAAACCATACCTCAAGGAACTGATTCTTCTACTGTCATCCTTTTTGACTGTTCAGCTATCACATGCACCACAAGTGACTTAAAAGACTATGGCTGACATCAACTGCACCTTAGTCTCCAAACCGACATCATTGCTTCTCAGTAATTTGGAAAGGTCCTTGATATTTGCCTTGTCAAATGCAACATATCTTCTGTTTTCCTGACTGCTGGTACCAATTGTGTTGATTGTGGACCCAAGTAAGAGAAAATCATTGGCAATTTGAATATTTTATCCCTCTATCAATGTTTATTAGACCAGTGATGAGAATTTTTGTCTTTTTGATTTTGAGATCCAAACCATATTGAAGAATTTGATCTTATGCAGCAAACACTTCAATTCCTCTTCACTTTTAGCAAGCAAGATTGTGTTATCTGCTTAATGTATGTTGTTAATGACTCTTCCTCTGATGCATTCATGGTGAAAAAAAACCCACAACCCAATTTCAAGACTGACCCTAACATACAATGCTGTAAATGATAGAATATTATTCATGTGCATATAAGGAAAATCCTTTAATATGACTGTTATTAAAATATAAGCAGAAACAACTAAAGCCAACAAAGAAGAAATTGAGGATTTCTACCAGCTTTTTAAGTCCACAGCTGACCAAACATGCAGTTCAGAGGCATTTATAATTATTGGTGACTGGAAAATGAAATTTGTAAATAGTGAGAAAGGAATGGAATATGGAAACTGCATTCTTGGTGATAAGAATGACACTAGAACTAGAATGATTGAATTTTTTACTTTCAATGGTTTGTTCATTGCAAATATAAATTTTAAAAATCTGCAAAGGTGGCTTTATCTCATTCGTATATTTTCCCATTCTCAAGAAAAGTAATCTAATGGAATGTAGAAATCATCATATCATATCATATCATATCATATCATATCATTAATGCCACATACAAGCAAAATATTGCTTAATATCATCCCAAAACTTGTAGACCAGTTTTAGTCAAGGCACTGTCAGAAGTTCAAGTAGAATATTGAAGAGGCTTTGGCACCAGGGATATCATGGATGTCAGATGAATCCTGGTTGCAAATAAAGAATACCAGAAGAATGTCTATTTGTGCTTTATTCTCTGTGCAAAAGTGTTTGACTGTGTAGATCATAAAAAACAAACTATGGCTAACAAAGAATGGTAATGATAGAAGACTGGGCATCTCAGGATGGTTAATTATACTCATAGGAAATCTATACTTCCTCAAAGAAGCAACTGTTTGAATGGAGAAAGGGAACACTGCATGGTTTATAATCTGGAATGGCGTACCTCAGAGTTCTAGCCTTTCTCCCTTTACAGATATACGCATGGGCAGTAAATATACTCTAAAAACCATCCAAAGGGTCAGCTAGGGGTCATCTCTGACTTACTGATATGCAAGAACCACCACCACTGTCAATACATGTATTAGATTTCTAAACTTTTAATAATCAGATGAGTCAATAAATTGGAGACTTAAGAATATTTGATCTGTAAGGGAATCCACTGACTGGGAAAAAGTATTCGGTAATACCATATCAGATAAAGGACTTATATCCAGAATTTATGAAATACTTGAGCACCACAACAAGATAAAGGTAAATAATCCAATAGAAAAATGGGCACAGGATATGAACAGGCATTTCACCGAAGACGACATTCAGATGGCTAACAAACACATGAAGAAATGCTCAAAATCCCTAGCCCTAAGAGAGATGCAAATTAAAACAACTATGAGATATCATTTCACCCCAGTCAAAATAGCAAAATTGAACAGAACAGCAAGCAACAAATGCTGGCGAGGTTGTGGAGAAACTGGAACCCTGATTCACTGTTGGTGACAGTGTAAAATGGTGCAACCCCTGTGGAAAGCACTATGGCACTTTCTCAAAAAGTTGCAAATAGAGATACCATTTGACCCAGCAATTCCACTACTGGGAATATACCCTGAAGAGACCATAGCTGACATCCAAGCAGATATAGGCACACCCATGTTTATTGCAGCTTTGTTCACAATAGCAAGGAGTTGGAAACAACCTAAGTGCCCATCAACAAACGAATGGCTAGAGAAGCTGTGGTATATTCGCACAATGGAATACTATGCTGCATTAAAAAACAAGGAACTCATGCAATATTATTCAAAATGGTTGACTCTGGAGAACATTATGCTGAGTGAAATATCCCAGTCACAAAAGGACAAATATTACATGATGCCACTGTTGTAGAATGGGACTGTCCTTGGGGTTGGGGAGAGACTGAGTAAGACGGGTTCAATAATGTATACTGCACTGAAACAGAGGAGGGAGAAAACTGTTTAAAAGAGATATATAACTAGGTATTTCTGTCATCACAGGAGACTAGAGCGAGGGCTACATGGTGGAGGGGACCTGGGGGAGGGTTTGTAAAACAATGAAAGAATCTTTTCTTTTACTTTTCCATAATTTTTGGACTCATGTACTTATAACTTGTTAGTCAAATTTGTGTCTTGAAAAAAAAAATAAAGTGTTCAGTAATGTGTAGAAACGGAAAAAAAAATAAACTTTCATGGTAGTTTATTATAAAAAAAAAAAGTATATTGTTAAAATAGAAGAATGGAAAAGAAGACCTTCAAGAAGATGGGTAGTCATGGCAGCTCTACTTCTAGGTTTAAACACACATACTATTGTGAAGATGGCACAGGATCAGGCCGTAGTTTGTTCTTTTCTATGTAGAGTGGCTATGAATTGGAACTGACTACATGACACCTAACCGTAACTAGGGTGAAAAACAGCTTAAGTGAGGGACAATAATATTTTCATGTGGTCATTTAAGCTTTGAGTGATTTTATATTCTCGAAGGTCTTTGAAATCATATTCACTATTATGCAAAATAAAATATGGTAATAGCTGTCATCTTGTTCTTGCAGTCTGCACATAATGCTCTCTCAGAAAGAGAACTATGCAGTACAGCTTCTCTGTGTCCCAGCATTTTAGGCCTTCTTCAAAGGTGGACCATTGTTCTTGCCCTGGAAGCTTCCTCTGTGTGTTCACATCTCACACATCCAACCACCAGAGAATGCTTTCAGTTCCACCTGGTGCTGAAAGGCCCAGTTTTCTTCATCCCTGGCAAACAGGAATCTTTTGTAACATTTTTGTAAGCAAAGTCTGAATGCATTCATATCACAACTATCGCTGTTATTCTTGACCCTCTAGAAACATTTTCTGTTCCCAGCCCTAAACTGCTACAGCTTCCCTCCAATTTTATATTAAAGAGAAAAAGAAGCAAGCGAAATGGAATGGATTTTCATTGAAAAAATAGCTCTTTGTGCAATTTGGATATTTCACACTGCTTGACAACATGAACACTTCCACGTATAAAGCCTGAAATGAGACAAAAACAAGGTTTTTATCTCTTCTTAAAAAAAACCAAACAAACCATTAAGGTTTTTTGTTTGTTTGTTTGTTTTGTTTTGGGTTTTGCGGTGTTTTGTTTTGTTGTTTTTTTTTTCTATGTGCTATGAGAAAGTCTGCTGTTAGGGACCTCTGCAAAGTACCGAAGAGCAATGGTGTCACTCTGGAGACTAAAGTGTGTCTGATACAGGCCATGGTCTTTGAAATCACTTGTAATGCTTCAGAGAGTTGGACAATGACTAGAGAGACTAGAAGGGGAATTGATACCTTTGAGCTGTGGTGCTGGAGAAGAGAAGAGTATTGAGGGTACCGTGGACTGCTAAGAAAACAAACAGGTTCATCCTTGAGAAGGGGCTTCATCTGACATATTATGGACATGTTGAAAGGAGGGACCAGTCCTTGGAGAGGGACATCATGCTTGATAGGGTAGAATGACAGCACAGGAGGGGAAGACCCTCTATGAGGTGGATTGATTTAGTGACTGGGGTAATCAGGATGGGTGTGTCGGAAACAGCGCGATTGGCACAGGACAGAGCAGGGTTTAGGGTTGTTGTACATAGGGTCGCTATGAATCGCAAGCAACTCAACGGCACATAACAATAACAACATAACAAAGTGTGTGTGTAGGTGACCATTATTCTCTTTTAAAAAATCCTCAGGTGGTGTAAAAGGAGCCCTGGTGGCACAGGGGTGAAGCTGCTGCACTACTGAGACAAATATCGGTTGTTTCGTGGGAGAAGGATATGACCGCGGGCCATCTCAGTCATCCTTTGAGTACTTCATTCTGTTCCGTGGAGTCACCACGAATGGCCTTTGTCTTGAAGTGCTGCTTTTCGTTTAGTTTGGTTTGGTTTGGAATTAAGGTGCTACTGAAGGTTTGTACTTGTTGTTACTTATGGTGTGGTAGGTTTATTGCTCAAATTGGCTTTCCAGTTCACTGATTTTCACTTCAGCCACGTGGTTGGGTGGGAATTTGCATAAATGGTGAGCAGACCACTAGTGGGTCACTCACTGATCGGTCTTACCACCCCCACTAATGAGTAAATTGAGGTTTATAAAAGAGAAAAATGGCATCTTACTATTGGCAAGAAAGAAGAATTGGAGAGTAAGGTGCTCCTGTATTTGGGTCAGAGATTGTTATACAAATGAGATGGGGATCTGGAGGTAACAGCAGCCACAGCAGAGAAGCAGGGACTCACTCACATGGGGCGGAGCTGAGCCAGACTGCTTCCCCTGGGAGCCAGAGCCAGGCCTGGCGCCTTCGTCCAGGCTTGTTGGAGGAGTGAGCAGTATGGAGGAGAAACCACTATTGGAAAGACAAAAGAGTCTGTACCACTGACCTAAATCTATGAGACTGAGGGAAAAGGGGCTGGGACCATACTTGAGAGGCTGTCCTAACTGAAGGATGGTATCCTGTCTCCAGCCTGAGCTGTAACTTACTAACTTCTGTAATTCAACCCAAAACTGTAAGAAAACTCTGCAAGTTCTTTATGTGCATTGCAATGGATTAGAAGACCCAGTAACAGAGCAGTGAGAGCTCTGGGAAGAGATTGTTGGTGTTAGTAGAAGAAGGTGAGACAGCATGGGGATATATCTGGGCTCATAGGAATCAGGGCTTTTTTTCTGTATGTTTGTTTCAGTAATCAGGTTTTGGCTTTTTGTTGTTGTGTTGTTGCTTGTGACTCATAGCAACCCTATGTACATTTCTGAAGCCTGCCTTATCCTGAGCCAGTCTCACTGACTCTGACACACCTACCCCCCAATTGCCCCAGTCACTGTATCAATCGACCTCAGCCGGAGTCCTACGCTATTCCTCCTGAGTATGATGTCCTTCTTCAAGATACCGTTCTTCCTGGCCACATGCCCAAAGTATGTGAAATGGAGCTTCAAAAACCTAGCCTCCAAGGAAGAACTTGGTTTGAGCTTCTACAAGACAGCCCTATTTGTTTTCTCAGCAGTCTTCATCAGCTCCACAACTCAAAGGCACTATTTTTTCTTCTATCATTCTTAGTCATTGTCTAGCATTATGATACATAGCAATTAATTGCAAAGACCAGGGCGTGGATCATGTGCACATTAGTCTCTACATGATGTCCTTGCTTTTCAGTACTCTGGACAGGTCCTTGACCTCTGAGTCCTTTTCTGAGTACAATTCATCATTTGATTTCCTGACGACGATTCCAAGAGTGTTAACTATGGAGGCGAAAAAGCTGAAATTATTAAGAATCTCAATTTCTTCTCCATCTATCGTGGTGCTGCCAATTGGTCCAATGGTGAGAATCTTTGTCTTCTTGACGTTGAGCTTCAATCCATATTGAAGACTGCAGTCCTAGACTTTCTGTCACAAAAGCTTTCAGTCCTCCTCAGTTTAAGCAAGCTAGGTTTTGTCAGCTGCATAGCACAAGCTGTTGATGAGTCTACCTTCAATCTTGGTGCCACATTACTCCTTATCAAGCCCAGTCTCCTGAATGGTCTGATCTGCATATAGATTGAAAAGGTATGGAGACAAGACACACCCCTGACATACTCCTTTCCTGATTTTGAATCATGTGGTATTTCTTTACTCTGTTCTGACACAGCCTCGTGGACCGATTATAGATTTTGCATGAACACAATCAAGTGTTCTGAGATTCCTCTACTCCTCAAGTTTAACCACAATTTGTTGTGATCCACATAGTCAAATGCCTTTGCATAGCCAATGAAACTCAAATAGGCATTCCTCTGGTACTCTCTGCTTCCAGCCAAGATGCATCTGACATTGGTGATAATGTCTCTAGTGCCATGGTGTCTTCTAAAT
>NW_006400204.1:889959-891915 GCF_000299155.1 Elephantulus edwardii | reverse complement strand
AGTGCTTTCCACAGGGGTTGCACCATTTTACACTGTCACCAACAGTGAATCAGGGTTCCAGTTTCTCCACAACCTCGCCAGCATTTGTTGCTTGATGTTCTGTTAAATTTTGCTATTTTGACTGGGGTGAGATGATATCTCATAGTTGTTGTTTTTGGATAATCTTCAACAGGATTTTGCTTGTGTGTGATATTAGTGATATTGCTCGATAATTTCCACACTCTATTGGCTCAACCTTTTTAGAATAAGAATAAATATGGATCTCTTCCAGTCAGGAGGTCGGATCTCCAGATTTCTCGGCATGACCTGGTGAGCATTCCCAAGACAATATATCTTTGTTAAAATATGTCAGTTGGTATTCCATCAATTCCTGGGGCCTTATTTTTTTGCCGAGTCCTTCAGAGCAGCCTGAATTTCCTCCTTCAATACTATCGCCTCTTGATCATATATTATTTTTTGAAATTCTTCAGCGTCAGTCTATTCTTTTTTTTAAAAAAAACCACCTTTTTATTTTATCATGATTCACATACAAATTCCAAACATTGTTTTCACACCAGATCTTTCCCATTTCCTTAACTCACACCTCTCTCCATCAAGTTGTGTAACCCTAAGATAACACCCCTCCTATCTATCCTTACCTCTGTCCTCCCCCTCACTTATATCCTCATACACATTCTACTAGTTATCTACTTCTACAATTATGGTATTGTGCAGTATTTGTCCTTATGGTACCGAGTTATTTCACTTGGTATAATGCTCTCCAGTACCTCCCAAGTTAGGAAGTAATTTACAAAATCACGACTCCTGCATGCTGTGTAGTATTCCATCCTGATTATGCACCATAATTTCTCAGTCCATTCGATTGTGGCTGGACATTTGATCTGTTTTTACGTTCTTGTGATAACAAATAGTACTGCTATGAACATTGGTGTACATGTCTCTGTTTATGCCTCCGTTCTCATTTTCTTGGTATATATTCCAAGCAATAGAATAGCTGGCTCATATGGAACTTCTATGTTCAACTTTTTGAGGAAACGCCCAGCTGCCTTCCAGAGCAGTTGTACCATTTTACAATCCCACCAACAGTGTATAAGAGTTCCTATCTCTCCACATCCTCTCCAACATTTGTTACTTGCTGTCCTATTAAACTTTGCCAGTGCTACGTGAGTAAGAGGTTATCTCATTTTGGTTTTGATTTGCATGTCTCTTATTGCCAGTGATTTTGAATATTTCTTCATGTATATGTTGGCCATCCAAATATTTTCCTCTGTGAAAATTCTTTCCTTATTTTTATACATTTTGTAATTGTGTAATCAGCCTTTTTTGAGGCCCTGTAGGAGTCCATAAATTTTTTATATGAGACCTTTGTCTGAAATGATATTGTCAAATGCTTTTACCCAATCTTGAGTTTTTCTTTTCGCCTTGTTGGAAAAAGTTTTTAATACACACAGAGATTTAATGTTTAGAAGGTCCTATTATCAACTTTATATTCTCCAAACTGCATTTCTGGCTGTATTTCATAGGATCTTTATCCCATAGACTAGACTTTGTAAGCTTGATCTCATCTCATCTTTTCTCTAATGAACTTTATGGTTTTGGGCTTTACTGCCAGGTCTTTGATACACCTATAGTATGAATTGTGGATCCTGTTTCAGCTTTCCACAGTTAGCAGTCCAGTTTTTCCAGCACCGCTTGTTGAAGAGGTTATCATTTCTGCATTTGGTAAGTTTTATGTTCTTGTCAAATATAAGTTGATCCTAGATAACTGTGCCCTGAGTTTTCAATTCTGTTCCATCGGTCTATGTACCTGTTGTTGTACCAGTACCATATTTTGTACAAGTATCATACCTACTACGACTATATAGTAGATTTTGAGATAAGGACGTGCCTCCCAATTCATTTTTGTATTTCAGAAGTGCTTTCCTTATGTGGGGACTCTTTCCACTCCAAATAAAC
>NW_006400204.1:887111-889664 GCF_000299155.1 Elephantulus edwardii | reverse complement strand
AAAAACGACTGGAACAGCACATCAGCAGTGAACCACCAGAAGTGCAGGCTGAGTGTAGACAGGGCCATAGTACTAGGGATATTGTGGCTAATGTCAGATGGATCTTGGCTGAAAGCAAGGAGTACCAGAGGAATGTCTATCTGTGCTTTATTGATTATGCAAAGGCGTTTGACTGTGTGGATCATAACCAACTGTGGCTGACTCTGAGAAGAATGGGAATCCCAGACACTTGTTCATGCTACTGTGAAATTTATACTTGAACCAAGAGGTAGTAGTCAGAACAGAGCAAGGAAACACTGCATGGTTCAAAATTGGAAAGGCTGTACACCAGGGATGTGTCCTGTCTCCATACCTTTTCAACATGTATGCAGAACAGATCATCCTGGAGCCTGGGCTCTATGAGGAGAAATGCAGCATCAGGATTGGCGGAAGATCTATCAACAATTGCGTTATGCAAATGACACAACCCTGCTTGCTGAAACTGAGGAGGATCTGAAGCACTTGCTAAGGAGGGTCAAGGACTGCAGCCTTCAATATGGTTTGAGGCTCAAGAAGACAAAGATTTTCACCACTGGACCAATTGTTAGCATCATTATCGATGGTGAAGAGATTGAGATTATTCACAGCTTTAGTCTGCTTGGCTCCACAATCAACACTCTTGGCACCAGCAGCCAGGAAATAAAAAGATGTATTGTAATGGGAAAGTCTGCAGTTAGGGACTTCTCTAAAGTACTCAAGAGCAACAGTGTCTCTCTGGAGACTCAAGTGCTTCTGATATAAGTTGTGGTCTTTGCAATCACATCTTATGCATCAGAGAGTTGGACAATGACTAGGGAGGATAGAAGGAGAATTGATTCCTTTGAGCTGTGGTGCTGGAGAAGAGTATTGAGGATACCATAGGCTGCTAAGAAAACAAACAGATTAATCATGCAAAGGGTTAAATCAGGCTGCTTTTTGGAGGCAAGGATTTTGCGGCTTTGTCTGACATATTTTGGTCATGTTATAATGAGAGACCGGTCTTTGGAGAGGGACATCATGCTTGGGAGGGTGGAGGGCAGACTCAGGAGGGGAAGGCCCTCTAGGAGATGGATTGATTCAGTGACTGAGGTCATTGGGATGAGTATATCAGAGACAATGAGATTGGCACAGGACAGAGCAGAGTTTAGAGCGGTTGTACGTAGGGTCATTATGAGTCTCAAGCAACTTGACTACACATAACAACAACAAAAGTGCTGAAATGCAAGGATATCAGTCTGGAGACTAAGCTGTGCCTGATAAATGCCCTCCTTAAAACATGTCCAAAGTATGTCAGATGGAATGTCAGAATCCTTGCTTCCAATGAGCAGCCTGGATTCACCATCTCTATGACGAACTTGTTTGTTCTCCTAGCAGTCCATGGTATCTTCAATACTCTTCTCCAGCATCAAAACTCAAAGGCATCAATTCTCCTTTATCATCCCTAGTCATTTTCCAGCTCTCTGATGTAGGAAGTAATTGCAAAGACCATGGCCTGTATCAGGCGCACCTTAGTTTCCAGAGACACACCGGTTGCTATTTACTACTTTTTTTTGGGGGGGGGGCTGGCTCTGACAACAGACTTTCCCAATGTAATTAGTCTTTTAATTTCCTGGCTGCTGGTACCAAGAGTGTTGGCTGTAGAGCCAAGCAAATTGAAGGTGTCAACAATCTCAATATCTTCAACATCTATCATGATGCTGCCAATCAGCGCATTGGTGAGAATCTTCCTTTTCTTGATTTTGAGCTTCAATCCATATTGAAGGTGGCTCATTAGGAGCATTGATTTTGGCAACAAGCATTTCAGGTCCTCCTCCATTTCAGCAAGCAGGGTTATGTCGTTTGTATAATACAGATTGTTGATAACTGTACCTTCAATCTAGATGCCACACTTCTCCTCATAGAGCCCAGTCTCCCGGATAATCTGTTCCTCACATAGATTGAAAAGATATGAAGATAGGACACATTATTAATGCCCACCCTTCCCAATTTTGAACCATGAAATACTCTGTTCTGACGACTGCCTCTTCATCCAGGTACAGGTTTCGCATAAGTACAATTAAGTGCTCTAGAATTCCCATTATTCTCAGAGTCAGCCACAGTTTGTTATGGTCTGCACAGTCAAATGCCTTTTGATAATTGATGAAACATAGATAGACATTCCTCTGGTATTTTCTGCTTTCAGCCAAGATACATCTGGCATTAACTAGAATATCCCTAATGTTACGGCCTCTTTGAAATTCAGCCTGCACATCAGGAAGTTCTCTCTTGATGTGTTTTCCATTCATTTTTGGATAATCTTCAGCAGAATTTTGCTTGCATATGATATCAATGATGTTTTTGTTGTTGTTATGTGCCGTCGAGTCACTTGCGACTCAAGCGACCCTATGCACAACAGCCCTAAATTCTGCTCTGTCTTGTGCCAATCACGCTATCTCTGACACACCAATGCTGATTACCCCAGTCACTGGATCAATCCACATCATAGAGGGCCTTCCCCTCCTGCACTATCCCTCCACCCTCCAAAGCATGATGTCC
>NW_006400204.1:871570-886356 GCF_000299155.1 Elephantulus edwardii | reverse complement strand
TCCCTGCTTTCAGCTAAGATCCATCTAACATCAGCTACAATATACCTAGTACCACGACCCCTTCTAAACCCAGCCTGAACTTCTGGAAGTTCTCTGCTGATGTGCTGTTCCAGTCATTTTTGGATAACCTTCAGTAGAATCTTGCTTACATGTGAAATCAATGATATTGTTCTATAATTTCCACACTCTGTTGGGTCACCCTTCTTTGAGATGGGAACAAATATAGATCTTTTCAGTTGGTCAAGTGGTTGTTCTCCATATTTCTTGACACAACTTATTGAGGGCGTCCAGGGCAGCATCTGTTAGCGGAAATATAGAAGACCCCAAAGCTGCATGGGAATTGTTCGCGGGACGTGTAGAGGGAAATCTTCACAGGTGGAGAAGTAGGACAGCACAACAGGTGTTGTGTTACAGGTAAATGGATCATTGGGATTGTTCGGAAAAAAATATCTACACACCAGTTCTACCTGACTCATCCCCTGCGCTCTGGAAGAATTACCACTAAACTTAAGAGACACTGGTTACAGAATAAGAAACTGTCAGCAGCCAACATGTTTGGAATCACAGAAGCCAAGAAAGCTTCAGATATAAGGTATCAGATCAAGGGCTGGACAATGGGAGATAGATGTTGAAGGGAGTGGGTAGAAGTGGATGGGTATTCTGGTGGATAGTGGAGCAGGGAAATAAATGGGTCAAGACACTTGTGCCAAGGGCAGGGACGACGCTGAAACTAATGGTTAATTCCACAATAAGGGGTATATTTTCACTTTTTCTGTAGAATGTTGTCTGTCAGATGTTTCTCTAAATCTGAACCTTCAGATTAAGACAGACTAGGAAGAAGGATTGGCCATCCACTCCTGAAATAGCAGGCCTCTGAAAACACTATGTACAACAGAATCCTTGTATGCCTATGGATATTTTCCTGTCATTCACTACATTGTATTTCAAGATGGATCTAGAAATGACTTTTTTTACTATGAAACCAACCCTGATTTTCCTCACCTTTTTGTCTCAAGCATCGTAGATCATATGATCCTTTGACTCAGAATGTCCCATGCCAGTCCATCTCATTTTACCAATACCTAGTATGTCAATATTTATGTGTTTCATTTCCCTCTTAACAATATTCAATTTTTCTACATTCATGGTTCTTACATTCCATGTTCCAATCATTGGTGTCTGATTAGAGTTGTTTCTCCTTCTATTTGTTTCCATACTTGGGGGCTCAGACCCAGTTTCCATATCTGCTAGTCTATGTGTGCTTTGTTGTACATAGGGTTTTCGAAGGCCTGCTATTTCAGAAGTGGATGGTCAATTCCTTCCTAGACAGTCTTACTTTGATTGCTCAGATTAAGAACATTATTTGACAGACAAGCATTTAGCAGATTAAAAATATTCCCCAATAGTAGAAAAAAAACAATACATTCTGTGTTGTCCCCATCTTTGGCAGGTGTGTTTTGAGCTGCCCCCTTTCCCTGCTTCACCAGCATTTACATCTACTCCCACCTACTCCATTCAACAACAATCTCTCCTCTTTAGCCCTTGATATGATGGTCTATACGTCCATCTTTCTGGGCTTCTGCAATTCCTAATGCCTCAAGCTGCTGTCAGTTTTTCCTCTGCAGGCAGTATCTCTTGACTTCAGGAGTTTTAAACTTCTGTTCCAGGATTGACTTCTTGTGCTTAAGGGCACCTTCTCCTCTATTTATGCTACACAAGTTTTCCAGGAGAGGTTGATAAATCTGTTAGATTTGGTATATACTATTGTTTTCCACACGCCCTGTGTCCTCTGGCTCCTCCCTTCTGTCCCCGTGCTGCCCTCTGAACTCCAAAATTTAAAGGTAGTCTTGGCGTGCAGGCTTCTGGGATTCGTAGGTTATTCCTACCTGTGTAGTGTTGGGACCACTGAGAGCCTTTCTTCCACACACTCTCTGCCAACTTGCTCCTCCCTTCTGCCCCCATGCTGGCCTCTGAACTCCAAAATTTAAAGATGGCCTTGACTCTGAGGCTTCTGGGATTTGTAGTTATTCGTATCTGCAAGGTTATTGTTGGTGCATAAATTTGAATGACAGCAGTATTAACATATCTTCCTTGTATGGCTTGGATATTATCCTGTCACTCACAACATTGTGCTTCAAAGTGGATATAAAAAAATGGCCTTTTGAACTATGAAAGTGACCCTGGTGTTTTTTTTTTCTCTCACTGTTTTATCTCCAGCATAGTAGAATTATATGATTCAAAATGTCCCATGCCAACCCATTTCATTTTGCCAATAGCTAATACGTCAATATTTATGCATTTCATTTGTTTGTTAACAATGTCCAGTTTTCTTTCTCACAGTCTATGTTCCAATCATTAGTTTCTGCTATCAACTGTTCCTCCTCTTTTATTTTCCAAAGTTGAGGGCTCAGCCTCAGTTGCCATATCTGTTAGTTTACTCTACGTGTGCTCTATTGTACAAAGGAATTTCAAAGGCCATAGTTATATTTTGGAAGTGGATGGCCTAAACTTTTTCCTAGTCTGTCTTAATTTGGATGCTTTGGTTTAGAACAATGTCTGATAGACAAGCAATTTACTGAAAGGAGCAGGTGAAAGAAACTTCCCCTTAAGGAAATAACCTATATATTAAGTGTCATTCCCCCCACCCCTGCACTTGTGTCTTGTCCCTTCCTTTTCCCTGCTACAACAACATCACTTGCACGTCTGCCTTCCCCATCCAGCATCTCTCTCCCTCAAGCCAGCCCTTGATAAGATGAGTTAGGCCACCAGTCACTACTGTGGTGTTTTGCGCCTTGCACTGCTGCTGGTTTCTCATGCTGATGCTTGTCTTGTGTTTAGAAGATTTTAAGTCCAAATCTCATGTATCAGCTTCAGGAAATGATTTTTGTCTGATGCAGTAATAGAGAAAGGTTTATTTTCTATTTATTTGCATGCAAAAGTAACATATATTGTGTTTCATTCATAGATGTTGTGCTTCACACATTCTTTCGCTCACATTCTATTTCATAAAATCATTCCCATGCATTGTGTTTTATAAAATTAATTACCACTGATCAATGTCCACTGTCATGCCATCTTTTCAGGTCCCCACTGGATCTTTCCTAATTCTTTCACTCTCTTCCTCTCTTCACCAAACTCTGTGAACCTGTGATATCCCCCCTCCCCACCCTCAGTGGTCTTCCTCCTCCTTTTACATCTTTGGATGTCTTTATAAGTCTTACTAGTTATCTTTCTATTTTTAAAATAAGGAAGGATTTATGCTGTATTTGTCCTTATGAAACTGATTTTACTCAGCATAATGCACTCCAGACTCTCCCATGTTGTACAGTATTTTTAAACGTCATTGCTCTTGAGTGCTGCATAGTATTTGCACCTGGGAATCTACCACACTTTCTCAATACATTTGTCTGTTGATTGGCATTTAAGCTGTTTCCATTGTCTTGCTATTGTGATTATCGCTACTATGAATATCAGTGCACATATCTCCATTTGTGTCTCAGTTCCATTTTCCTTGGGATTTATTTTGTGAATTGGGAATCTTCCCCTTTGAGGCATAAATAGAGATAGTTTAGGGATTCAAACATGGCTTCCTGGACACCTGCAGCAATGTTTTAAATATAACCTTCCAGTACTGTGGAAAAAGGCGCTGGCAAACTACTTGTAAAGTAAAATACTATAAAGACGCCAGTCAAAAATGTAGGGCCCTTCTACTTTGTAACACACGTTGAAATTGACTTAAGCTCAACAGTAATCTTTTTATGCTTACATAATAAGAAAACATCACATATCAAAGAAAAGATAAAGTGGAAACAATAAAACCTTTACCTGAGGAGCATTGATTTCCTTCCTTAAATATACTTAACTTAAAGCTAAAAAGATAGACATTACATCCTCTGGATGAATTCACTGCAATAATCTTAGCCAATTCACTTTATCTTGTGCTTTGTAAAACTGTGAGAAATTTTAAGGATATAAGGTAATACCTGTGTGGATTTTGGAATCAACTTAATGACAACAACTACAAGCTTGAACTAAGATTCAGCGAGACAAGGGAGAAACCATTTAACACTTGAGTTCATTCAGTAAATTCAGTTATTAGTCTGAATCAGGCACCCTGTAATGTAGTGAGCTAATTGTTGGGTTGTTCTCACGTCTTGAGGAGGGCAACACACGTAAGGAACCCTTGCTCATGGATCTATCGCATTCTCTTCATCCCAAGTGGGTGTCAGCAGAGGGGACTTGACAGATGAATTGGGGGTCTCTGGCACAGAGTTCACCAGCATTTGGGAGTGCTGAAATTTTAAAAATACTGAAATGTTTGGCCCTTAGGTCTGTTTGTAATGGTTTTTGGTCAAACATTCTTCTAGGTCATATAACCCTGGTCTGTCCACTTGCTGTACAGAGGTAACTCATGGTTGCTGTGAAGCCAAATGCTGTTACCCATTTTGGACAGTGTTTGGTGAAGTTCTCTGATTAAAACAAGCTTGGAAGTAGGAGTGGCATCCGCTTCCACAGTAGCTTGCCTCTGGAAACTCTATGAACCTAGAGAAATGATGAAAGTTATACAAGTGTTCAGGTCTTTAATTCACAGGGCCACTATGAGTAACCTATGACTCGATGACACTTAACAACAACAGCATAAAGAGAAATCAGTTGGTCTAGAGCACAGAAAGTGATGCTCCCAAGCCGAATATAGGTGACTCTAGTCCATGGCCATGAGGCCTATTTTTAATTGTTTTTGGTCAAATATTCTAGGTCATATAGTCCTGGTCTGTCCACTTGCTGTACAGAGAGTGGTAACTCGTGGTTCCTGTGATGCTAACCACTGTGGCACTGATGTGTCAAATGTGATAATGGTTACCCATTATGGACGGTGTTTGGTGGAGCTCCCTGATTAAAACAAGCTTGGAAGCAGGAGTAGCATCCACTTCTGAAATAGGTTGCCTCCAGAAACCCTACAAACAAACCTGAAGAAAGGATGAAAATTATACAAATGTCCAGGTCTTTCGTGCATAGGGTCGCTATGAGTCACCTACTATTTGATGGCACTTAACAGCAACAACCACCAAACCTGTTTCAAAGGGCAAGATGAAGCAACTTCTTCCCATTGTGATTTTTAGCCTTGGAAATTTGACTGAACAGTCCTACTCTGAACTATCTACAGAGTCACTATGAGTTACAATCAGCTCAAAGGAATAGTCTAATAAATTAGTAACTTGACACTGTCTACAGAAACAGGATTCTAGCATTGGCTTTGTCACTTAAAATGAGTGTGACATTCTAATTTCAAACCAGTATCTTACCTCTTCCCCAGTTAAACCATTTATTCCTGATTACTGTATAATGTAGTCCTGCAACAAACCCCCCTAGGTTCTTTGAGGATCTTCTAGAGAAATTGCAAGGTTTTGGCTCAATTTTCAGTCAAAAAGTAGACAGGTCTAAAAGGCTAAAGAACATCATTCCAGAAGTTTACAGTCTTCAGAAAAATCAGCTGTGTGAATTCATAAGGGGCCAGTCTGCCTAAGGACAGTGTTTGGAAGGCAGGAAGTCTTAGGAAAGAAGGAGGGATGGAAATGAAATGAGGTGTGATAAATGATGATACTTTGTGGGAGTGGCAGTCAATGTCACTATGTAAAGTCTATTAATTGTTTAATGGAAGACTATTTGCTCTATAAACTTTTGCCCAAAATGTATATAAAGTTTTGAATGGAAAACTGGTCTTCTCTGTAAAGGCCACCCAACTCATAATAAAAATTTATTATTTTTGTTATTAGTGGCATAAATTCAACTGTGACTCACATTGTTGTTGTTGTTGTTGTTGTGTGCCTTTGAGTCTAAATCAACTCCTTGCTGACCCTCCAGCAGGTTTTCTAAAGCAGGTAAATTGCAAAGAAGGAGAATTCCCATCATTCCCCTACAGAGCTGACAATGAACTTCATGCAGAACTTCATGCCTTTGGGATTGCGAGGTCGCTTCTTACCACTAGGCTACCTGTCTAACCTTGGCTCATCCTCACAGTATCTGCTTTAAGATTATTGTGGTCACTGTGCCATTTCATTTCATTAAGGGCATTCCTTTTCTTCTACCTACTTACATACTATTACAGTACATATATTTGTTTATAACAATATTAAACTTCTTTGTGACTTTCTCACCGAAGATATAATAACAGTACATGGTTTATTAGCAAATCTCAAGGCATACCATTAAACTACCTAGTAATCTTTGGATTCTTCATTGCCATATATACACTAATGTTGTTGTTATTTAAAACATTTGAGTTGAACAGGACTCATAGTGACACTATGAACAAGACCTGAAGCCTTTCACTATCTATCAACATTTAACAAAGTTCATAGAGTTTCTGGAGGCATGTTGTTTAGAAAGTGGATGCCATTCTTGCATAAAATTATCCAATTTCACTTGACAACCTCTTTGATAAGGAAAAAAATGTATTAATATTATTAAATATCAATGCATAAGTTGTTGTTGTTGTTGCTGTTGTTGTTGCTATGTGCCTTTAAGTTGCTTGCGACTCATAGCTACCCTATGTACAACAGCCTTAAATCCTGCTTTATCCTGTGATAATCACACTGTCTCTGGCACCCCCATCCCGATTACCCCAGTTACTGAATCAATCCACCTCTTGCACCGTCCCTCCACTCTCCTAAGCATGATGTCTCTCTCCAAGGACCTCTCCCTCCTTACAACATGTCAAAAGTATGTCAGACGAAGCCCCAGAATTCTTGCCTCCAAGGATCAGCCTGGTTTAACCCTCTCTAGGATAAATCTGTTTGTTTTTTTAGCAGTCCATGGTACATTCAATACTCTTCTCCAGCACCTCAGCTCAAAGGCATCAATTCTTCTTCTATCCTCCCTAGTCATTGTCCAACTCTCTGATGCATAACAAGTGATTGCAAAGACCATAGCCTGTATCAGATGCAACTTAGTCTCCAGAGTGATACCATTGCTTTTCAGTACCCTGGAGAGGTCCCTAGCAGCAGACCTTCCCATCGCAATACATTTTTTTTATTTCCTGGCTGCTAATGCCAAGAGTGTTGACTGTGGAACCGAGCAAACTGACCTTGTTAACAATAGAAAACTTCATCTGGTGATTACGTGTGATCGTTGCTCTGAGAAAAACAACAAAAATATATGCATGGTTGTTTGGATTGTCAGTGGGAGTGGCTACTTTTTTTCATGGAATACTTACTATCATGTGCTCTCTTAAATAGAATGTGTTCTGAATCAGATATTCATCAGATGTTTCTAATGGAAGTGTATTAAGTGAGTCTTTCAGGAAATGATGGCTTTATAGCCACTGATAACACTGGATGTTGCAAAGGAAAATGAGGGTATTGGGAAGGGTTTTTAAAAATTTCTATGAATATTAGTTTTTCAATCTGTAAAGAATTTTCTGATAAGACTGGTAGTGATACTAATGAATGTGATTATTTTGTGTTCTGTCATAACATAATTTTGAATTTGTAAGATTTATGGGGAGCTTTGTTAGCATAGTCTGTAGGGAATTCTGTCTAGCAGTTCAACTTCACCCACAACAACTCAGAAAAAAAAAGGATAAACTTTTTTCCATGCAATTTACAACCTCTGGAATGCAATTAGCTGGTTTCTATTTATCAACATGAATTCGAGTGGTTAGTTTTTTTGGTTTGTTGTTTTTTAATCTTATTTGAGTTTTAGTGCAGCATCAACTATTCTACTCCTTTCCTCATACATGTTTGTATGATACTGGATTTTATTTATATACTTTAATGAAAAAGTAAGTCACAATACATGGAGTGCAAAATCATATATAAGAATCCAGATGTCTTCTATGAAGCTGATAGTAATGCAATTTGCAAAACCATACGTCAATAACTTAATTCTGATTTCTACCAGATTTGTAGTCAGAGATTGAGCAAACATGCAATCAAGTGACTGGAATGCAAAATCTGGGAATAAAGAAGAAGGATCACTAGTTGGAAAACATGGACTTGGTGACAAAAATGAAGCTGGTAATAGAATGATAGAATTTTGCACAATCAATGATTTATTAATTACAAATACCTTTTATAAGAAACATAAACACAGGTTATACACATGGATTTCACCTAATTGCATTCATAGAAATCAGATTGATTACATCTCTGGAAAGAACTGCTGGAGAAGCTCAATATCAGCTGTGAAAACTAGGCCAGATGCTGATTGTGGAAGAGACCACCAACTATTCATATGCAAGTACAAGCTGAAGCTAAGGAAAATTAAATAAAATCCATGAGAACCAAAATATGACTTTGATTCTATCCCACCTAAACTTCTAATCCATCTCAGGAACAGGTTTGAAGCCTTGAACACTAATGAGGGAAGACCAGATGAACTGTGGGAAGACATCAGGAATATCATCCAGGGAGAATGCAAAATGTCATTACAAAGACAGAGGAGGAAGAAAAAACCAAAATGGATATTAGAAGAGACTCTGAGTATTGGACTAGAGAGCTGAAAAGCCAAATCAAAGGGAAGAAATAAAGATATTAAGAGTTGAACAGAAGATTTCAAAGGGCAACATATAGAGTATAATAGAATAGAATTGATATAATATATAATTATATAAAATATATAATAATATATATAAAATAAAATAAAATTTTATGTAATATAAAATGTAATAAAATGTGCAAAGAGTTAGAGTTAGAATATCAAAGGGATAGAACTCACTTAGCATTTCTTAAGCTGAATGAACTGAAGAACAAATTCAAGCCTCGAATTGCAGTATACCCCCATGCTTTGGGCAAAATATTAAATGATCCAGGAAGTATTAAAATAGGATGGAAAGAGTATACAGAGTCATTGTATCAAAAGGAATTGGTGGACACAGAATAATTTAATGAAACAACATATGAGCAAGAGCTTGTGGTGATTAAGGAAGAAGTTCAAGTTGCTCTGAAAGAACTGGCAAAAATGAAGGACCATCAAAAAATTGATGGTATAGCAATTGATATATTTCAACAAGCAGATGCTGCCCTAGATGATGTGCTCAGCAAGTTGTGGCAAGAAATCTGGCAGAGAAACACTTGGCCAACTAACTGGTTCAAAGATTATTCGGTTGCAACCAAATAGCAAGTAGCCCAAAGTGTACTAAGAACAGTCTCAATTCAGCCAATTAAATATGCAGTGTAGCTATTATTGCTGTTATGTGCTGTCAAAATTGACCTAACTCAAAATGATCCTGTGGACAAAAGAACAAAACCCACACTGATGGTTTATTATTCTTCACAAATTATTCTGTGTCTATGTAAATTTTTGTAGTCACTTTTTCAGTAATCTCATTGACAGTCTTTTTCTTTTTCACTGATCATCTACTTTGCAAAGAACAATGTACTTATCCAGAAGATTGACCCACCTGAGAATACAGTCTATGAGACTAAGACTCAACATTCTGACTTCTCAAAAGCACTCTAAATGCATTTACTTTTCGTTTTATTTTTAAAATTGTACTTAAGTATGACCAAAGTAAATAGATCCCTCTTAGGTTAGAGTGCAAAATAAAAGCACCTTGCTGTTTTAAAGACGCAAAAGCAAGAAAACGCAACCTCAACTCATCCACAGTTAAATAGTTGTTCGTGTGGTGGGAATTAGGACTGCAGAGCCCTTTTCTACCTCTCCCAGAATGGCTACTGAAAGAGTCCAATCATAGGAAACAGCAGTTGTGCTTTTTCTGTCAAGGATGTAAAACTACACCACTTCCCCAGGATAGTTAACTGAGACCCCAGCCCAATTCTCTATCTTGTAGGAAACATCTGTGAGCATCCCCTTCCCCAAGTTCCTTGTAAGAGAATATCAAACCCCTGTCTAACTTTTAGTGAGGGCTGGTCTTCTGCTTGAGAGCCAGCCTGGCAGTTTCTCCTCAATAAGCTGTCTTCCCACCTCCCTCCACCCCCCGAACTGGGTTCTGTCCTTCCTTGGCAACCTTACAGTGTGTAAATACAATTTAATGACATTTTCAGTAGAAAATTGATAGTTTATAGAAAATCAAATCAAATCAGAGTTTAGTACTAACTTTAACTATAAAAAACCAAAGAGGAAAAAAAGCTTTTCTTCTGTTCTGGTTTTGCTTCAGTATCTGTGTCTTCTGCTTCTTGGTTTTTGGAGAAAACATTGCAATGCAAGGCTGCAGATCTACCTTCTCTAACATCTTTCCACATAAGTCTGAGAAGAATGAAAAAACAACTTCCTAGAACTTCCCTGGTGTCTGGGGTGGAATGCATCCGAATCAGTGTCTTGATCAGGAAGCGCACTTCTGTTCTCTTTCTTCTGATGAGATAGCAGAATAATAAATTTTGCATTCTTTACATGTGTGTTCAAGCAGTTTTTTTTCATGTCTTATTTCTTACTGAAACATTTTATATGAGGAAAACTTTGTGAGCCAGTCTTCCTTTACCATCCTTAAAATACAGTTCACCAAGGGCTTTCTCTCTGATTTTATCAAGGTTGTTTTGTCATCATTACTATTCGGTTTGTTTGTGGCAGCTGATGATTCCTCAACTTGATCTGCTCCATGGTGAAATTATCTGCCAAACAGGGTTCATATTCTTCATGTGTTGTCTGATAAAACTTATCTTGCAAACTATCATTCTGTTTTGGTTTTCAGTTGGGCTTTTTTTCACCTTTCTGCTCTTGCTTCTTCATTTTTAAAAGCATAGTTTCACTGACCAAGGTATAGCCTTGCAAGACTGGTGTCTTAGTTCTAGCACTCTATAGAATATTCAGTATTCTTCACCAATACTGGAAATCCAAGGCAGCATTTCCTCTTTACTCTTCCTTATTTATTGCCTAATTCTCACAACCATATCGAACAACTAAAAATACTATGGCTTAGGTAGGTAGTTGTTGTTGTTGTTATGTGCCATTGAGTCACTTGAGACTCATAGTTACCCTGTGTACAACAGTCCTAAACTCTGCTTTATTCTGTGCCAACCTTATTGTCTCTGACACACCTGCTTCCATTCATTACCAAGTCACTGAAACCATCCATCTCCTTGAGGGTCTTCCACTCTGTCCCTCCACCCTCCCAAGCATGACGTCTCTTTCCAAGGACTGGTCCCTCATTGCCATGTCTAAATATGTCAAATGAAGCTTCAGAATCCTTGCCTCCAAGAATCAGCCTGGTCTCACCCTCTCCAGGATGGACCTGTTTTTTGGTGTTTTTTTTTTCTCATAGTAGTCAATAATATATTCAACACTCTTCTCCAGAACCACAGCTCAAAGGCATCAATTCTCTTTATGTCATCCCAGCTTTCCAATTCATAGCATACAATTGTGAAGACTATGGCTTGGATAAGGTGCTCCTTAGTCTCCAGCCTGAATTCATTACTTTTCAGTATTCTGGATAGGTCCCTGACAGCTGAATTTCCCAGTACAATTCATTGCTTGATTTCCTGGATGCTGGTTCCAAGAGTGTTGATTGTGGACTCAAGCTAACTAAAACTGTTAACAATCTCGATCTCTTCACCACCCATACTGATGACGCCAATTGGCCCACTGATGAGAATCTTTGTTTTCTTGATGTTGAGCTTCAATCCATATTGAAGGCTACAGTCCTCAGGTAAGTAGACAGTCTTTAAAATGATATTTTTACTTTTCAGAATTTTAAAGAGATCTTTTGATGAGAAAATTGACTATGATATATTAATAGTCTTAACCATTTCCATGGTGTATATGTTATTGTTAATTGTTGTCTAATTCAGTATGATGCATAGTGACTCTATGAACAGTGGATGTGAACTCCACCCTATCCTGTACCAGTTTCACACTTCCTGGCACATTAGAGCCCATTGCTGTAGTTACCATGTCAATCCACCTGATTGAGGGTCTTCCTCTCCTTCGTCAGTCTTCCACCATTCCAACCATCATGTCCCTCTCCAAGGAAAAACCCATCCTAGTATATGCCCAAAACCTTCATCAGCCTTGCACCCAAAGAGCACTCTGGTTGACACCCTCCAAGACATATTTGTTCTTTTTCTTGTCCATGAGATATTCTGTGCTTTTCTTCAACACAAGTCAAGGGCATGAATTCTTTTTCTGTCATCCCTATTCATTATACAGCTTTCAATGCACACATGTTGTTGATTGACTTTGAGTTGAGCATGACTCGTAGCTACCCTATGAACAAAAGTCCTGAAACCCTCTACAACTATAGAAATTTATCAAAATTCATAGACTTTTCTGAGGCATGTTATTTAGGAAGTGGATGCCACTCCTGCTTCCAATCCTGTCATAGTATGTTATTGTTGTTATGTGCCATTGAATCACCTGTGATAGATAGCAATCCTATGTCCAGCAGCTCTGAACTCTTCCCTGTCCTGAGCCAGTGTCACTAATTCTGACACACCAATCCCCATTGACCCAGTTACTACATCAATCCATCTCATCTGGGATCTTCCTCTCCTGCACTTACATCCACCTTTCTGAGCTGATGTCCTTTTCCAAGGGCTAATCTCTCCTGACCACATGCCCAAAGCAAGTGAGGCAGAGCTTCAAAATCCTCACTTCCAAAGAGAGACTTGGTTTTACTTTCTCCAAGACAGACTGATTTGTTTTCTTGGCAATCCATGGTATGTTCAAGACTCTTCCCCAGTACCAAAACTCAAAGGCATCTATTCTTCTTCTGTGATTCTTAATCATTGTCCAACTCACTGAAGCATAACAAGTACTTGAGAAGACTATGACCCGGATTAGGTGCACCTTTGTATCTAGACTGGCATCCTTGCTCTTCAGTACTCTCGAGAGGCCCATGGCAGCAGATTTTCCCAATGTAATTCAAATTTTGATTTCTTGACTGCTGGTGTTAAAGAGTCTTGACTGTAGATCTGATCAAGCTGTAATTGCTAACACCCTCAGTCTCTTCTCCATCTAACATGGGGCTGCCAATTGGCCCAGTGGTTAGAATCTTTGTCTTCCTGATGATGAGCTTCAATCCATATTGAAGACTACAGTCTTTGACCTTCTGCAGCAAGTGCTTCAGGTCTTCTTCAGTTTAGCAAGAAAGATTGTGTTATCTGCATATTGTAGCTTGTTAATGAGTCTGCCTCCAATCTTTATGCCACACTCCTTCTCATAAAGCCCTGCTACTGGAATGATCTGTTTTGCATACAGATTGAAAAGGTGTGGAGACATGATGCATCTCTGACACACTCCTTTCTTGATTTTGAAACATGCGGTGTTTCCTTGCTCTGTTTTGAAAACTGCTTGGTGGTCCAAGTGTAGGTTTTGTGTAAGTATCATCAAGTGTTCTGAGATTCCCATTTTCCTCAAGGTTAGCCACAATTTGTTGTGATGCTTCCACTCAAATGCCTTTACATAGTCAATAAAACACAGATAGACATTCTTCTGGTACTCTCTGCTTTCTGTCAAGATCCACCTGACTTTGGCAATAATGTCTCTAGTGCCACCACCTCTTCTAAATCCAGCCTGTATTTCTGGTAGTTCTCTGTCAATGTACTGTTCAAGTAATTTCTGGATAATCTTTCAGCAGTATCTTTCTTGTGTGTGTTATTAGTGACATATTTCAATAATTTTCACACTGTCAGGTCACCTTTTTTTTTTGGAATGGGGATAAATATGGATCTCTTCCAATCTCTTGGCCGAGTAGTTGTCCTCCAGATTTCTTGACACAACTTGGTGAGCATGAGAAAGGGCAGCATCTGTTTGCTGAAATATGTCAATTGGTATTCCATCAATTCCTGGGGCTTTATTTTTTGCCAAGTCCTTCAGAGTAGCCTACAATTCCTCCTCCGTCACCATTGTCTCTAGCTCATGTGTTGTTTCTTGAAATTCTTCTGTGTCAGACAATTATTTTTGGTACAATGACTCTGTATACTCCTTCCATCTGCTTATAATGCTTCCTAAATAATTCAATATTCTGCTCATAGCATCCTTGAGAATTACAACTCCTGCCTTGAATTTATTATTTAGTTCTTTCAGCTTAAGAAATGCTGAGCACGTTTGTTTTGTTTCTTTCCAGATTGCAAGATTTTGTTAAATTCTTTACCAACACCACAATCAAAGTTCTTTCTTCATTCTTTATTATCAAGATCTCTGAGGCATGGGAACATATGAAAAATACTATGGCTTGGATTCCTACACCTTACTCTTTCAGTTGATATCGTTGCCATTCAACACTCTGGAGAGATTCTTCCTGAGAAATTTTCACAATGCAGCACAGCTGTTGATTGCTTGCCTGTAGCTACTATAGATGTTGATTGTGAATCTATGTGAAAAGAAGTTAGTGACAATTTCACTCCTCATCTGTCATGATATGTTGCTAGTGGTGAGTAAATTTGTTTTCTTGATTTTGAGATACAATCCATGACCGAAGCCTTTGATCTTCTGCAGTAAGTGCTTCGAATATTTTGACTTGATGCAATCAAGATTTTCTCGTCTGTATAATTTTGCTTTTTGATGAATCTTCCTCAAAATATGATACCCCATTCTTCTTCATATGCTCCAGTTCAGAGTAACTATACTTTGCAAATATTGAAAATGAGTGCTTCTTTCAGCTCCACTACATTGCGGTATAATATTTATTCCATATTCATCTCTGTTCCTGTTACTCTCTCTATTTCATTTCTAATTCACTGTCTCTATTTCCATTTTGTGCTATTGATTTTGTTTTGATATTGTTAGGGACCTCTCCAAAGTATTGAAGAGCAATTGTGTCTCTCAAGAGACTAAGGTATGTCTGATACAGGCCATGGTCTTTGCAATCACTTGTTATGCATCAGAGAGTT
>NW_006400204.1:851809-870375 GCF_000299155.1 Elephantulus edwardii | reverse complement strand
AAATATGAAAATTACTCTCTAAGTTTGGTAAATACAAATCCTATCATTCTCTGATTGAATGTCTGCCACCACCACCATGTCCCTTCTTCTTCTTTCCTTTCTATGCCGTATAACAACATAAGATAATGCAGGTCACCAGGGAGGACATAGATCCAGCTTTTGCTGGTATCAATTGCTAACTATTTTGAATATATTTATTGACAGCCCAAATTTTCCTGGGCTATAAGTTAAGCTATCTGGGTTGATCCCCTGAAACATATCTTAGGTATCTGTCTTTACCTTTTACTCTTCACTGGTTACTATAGTTCTCAAATTATTTGCTCAGCATAGACAGTGAATAAGTTCATGAATAAGTTCAAAAGGAGGATACAACCTTGATGAGCATTTTGTTAAATTTAAACCATGCAGAAGCTACACTGCAATCCTGAAACCACGCAATTCAAATCCACCAACTGCTCCATGAGAGAATGATGGGAAATCTCTTCCCGTTTGATTAACTGCCTCTGAAAATCTGCTGAAGGGTCAGCTATTAGTCACTTCTAACTCGATGGTACACAACATAGCTTTCTCAGAAGCAAAATTACTTCTTCTGGGATTCCCATTCTTCTCAATTTAGTTAGAATTTGTTGCAATCCACACAGGGACTTTGCACAGTCAACAAAGAACTAGTAAACATGGTATTCTCTGCTTTCATCCGAGATCCGTCTGACTTCAGCAATGATGTCTCTTGTGCCACAGCAGCTTCTGGATTCAAGAATTTCTTTATACCTGCGTAGAACTATTGACACATAAGTTTCCTTGTAGTTGTCTGATGCCGCTGAGCTAGCTCTCACTATGATCTTATGTACAAAGAACAAAGTCTTCCCTGAATCTGAACCATCCTCATGTCTTTGTTATGCTTAAATCCATGACTGCTGTCAATGTGTCAACTCATTTACTTAGGGTCTTTCTCTCATTCTTTGGCCCCACTTTTCTAAACATTAACCTATTTTCTAGGGTCTAACGCCTCTTTACATTAGGTATCTAATTGGAATACATAGAAAAGAGACAGTTTATATCACCCAGAGTACAAAACACAAATAATTGTAATCTATGAGTGGTGGCCAATAGTGGTAATGTCATTGATTAGATAGTCATGTGAAGGGGGAGGGGAGTAGAAACATTTACAACAGTATTTTGAATGTAAAAAAAAGAATATAGTAAAACAAACCTTTCTATTAAGTAGGTTTAAAAATGGTAGATTTCTGAACCTCTTTATGTTTAAGCTCATCACTTTGCACACAAGTTGTATGTCATTGTGCAGGATTTAAAATCACTTATTTAAAATAAACCCTTGTCACATTAAGCAGGAGAAGACAAACTAGCCTATTGTGCTTATAACAGAATACTAAATTCCTGATCAGCATTAAGAAAAGAGCTGAGAAGAGTCTAATTGTTGCCTTAATGTGTTTTGAGCCATTAGTGGGTCAAGGAGTAAGCTAGGAAGAGCATTCCAAACAGAGCACAAGATGAGGTTGTTAATGCATCTCAAATGAGCGTCAGTGATATGGGAGCTGTTCTGGAAATAGTTTTGGGTTTTTATGGAGGTTCCCTGTAGAATCTGTGGAGTTATTTTCCATTATTCAGTACCGCTACCTAATGACAGAAGAATTTGAGGTTGTTATGTGATAAGCCAAAGGTGGGTGATTTTAATCTGCAGCACTCAGGAATATTTTTAATTGTTTTTGGTCAAACAGTCTTCTAACTGGCACAGCCCTCATCTGTCCATTTGCTGTACAGAGGTAACTCGTCGTTGCTGTGATGCTGAACACTGTGATGCTATGTGTCAAATACCATAATGGTTACCCATGGTGGACAGTGTTTGGTGAAGCTTCCTGATTAAAACAAGCTTGGAAGAGGAGTGACATCCACTTCTGAAATAGCTTGCCTTCGGAAATTCTATGAACTTAGAGAAATGATGAAGGTTTTACAAGTGTTCAGGTCTTTTGTAGGGTCGCTATGAATCGTCTATGACTCAATGGCACGTAGCAACAATATGTGATAAGGGACAATCTGTGTTAGGCAGATGACATAATTTTGCTCACTGCAAGTGAGGAGGACATGAAGCAATTTCTGCAGAAGATCAAACATTGCAGCCTTCAAAATGGATTACATCTCAATATCAAGAAAACAAAAATTCTTACCGTTAGACCAAAGAGGCAAAATCAAGATGTTGCTGTTTATGAGCCTCAAGTCATCTGCCATTGATAGTGACCCCATGTACATTAGCTCCAAAATCTGCCCTAGCTGAGCCAATCTCATGACAGATCTAATCTCATTTCTCCAGTCACTGAGTCAATCCATCTAATCCTAGGTCTTCCTGTGCTATGTCCTCCCACCACCCTTCCAAGCATGATGTCCCTCTCCAAGGTCTGGCTCCTCCTGGCCAAGTGCTCAAAGTATGTGAGATGGAGACTAAAAAATCCTTGCCTCCAGGGAGCAGCCCAGGATCCCCCTTTCCAGGGCAGAGCTGTTTATTCTCTTGTCAGTCCACAGTATTTTCAAGACTCTTTTCCATCACCACAACTCAAAGGCATTGATCCTTCTTCTAGCATCCTCAGTTATTGTCCAACTTTCAGATGCTTAGCAAGTAATTGTGAAGACCATGTCTTATAACAGGTGTACCTTGGTCTCCAGGCTAACATCATTGCTCTTCAGTCCTCTAGAGAGGTCCCTGACAGCACATTTTCTCCAATGTAACTTGTCTTTTAGTCTTCTGACTGCTGGTGCCAAGAATGTTGATTGTGAAACAAAGAAAGCTAAAGTTACCAACAATGTCAATCTCTTCTCCTTCTATCATGAAGCTGCTAATTGGCCCAGTGGTGAGAATCTTCATTTTCTTTATGTTGAGCTTCAATTTATATTTAAGACTACAATCCTTGACTTTCTGCACCAAAAGCCTTATGCCCTCTTCAGTTCCAGCAAGCAAGGTTGTGTCATCTACATAACACAGTTTCTTGATGAGTTTTTCTCCAATCCTGATGCCAGATTCCTTTTCATAAAGTCTAGCCTCTTAAATGATCTGTTCTGCACATAGATTAAACAAGTACGGAGATAGGCTGCATTCCTAACACATACATTTTCTGATGACTCAGGTCATACAGTGTTTCTTTCTCTGTTCTGATTATTCTTTCCTGGTCTAACTATAGGTTGCACATGAACACAATTAAATCTTCTGAGGTTCCCATTCTTCTCAAAGTTAGCCACAATTTGTTGTAATCCACAAAGTCAAATGACTTTGCATAGTCATTGAAGCACAGATAGACATTCCTCTGTACTCTCTACTTTCAGCCAAGATACAGCTAACATCGGCTATGATGTCTTCTAGACAGACTCTTCTAAACCCAGCCTGAACATCTAACTGTCCAAGTAATTTCTGGATAATGTTCATCAGGAATTTTCTTGTGTGTGTTATTAGTGATATAGTTCAATAATTTCCATACTCGGTCAGGTCACATTTTTTTTTCTTGAATGGGAATAAATACAGATCTCTTCCAGTCAGTTTGGCAGGCAATTGTTCTCCAGATTTCTTAGCATAAACTGGTGTCCACTGGTATTCCATACATTCCTGGGAACTTGTTTTTTTCCCAATTTCTTCAGAGGAGCTTGAACTTCCTCCTCATCACAATTGCATCTTGATCACTTTTTTTTCATAGAATTCTTCTGTGCCAGTCAATTCTTTTTAAGACTATAGATACATGCATTTCTCAGTTGTTCAGAGTTTCCAAAGACCTGTTACTTCAGAAGTAGAAGTCCAGTCCCATGTCCTACTCAGTTTTAATCTAGGAACTTTGCTGCAACCTGTCAGGTGACCCTTCTGGCATTTGACACACCAAAGTCATAGTTTGCAGCTTCACAGCAACCCACACATTATTCCAGTGCAGTGAACTGACAGGCAAGACTGATAGACAATGTCCTAATAAAAGAAAACAGAAAACAGACAAGCATATACATTCATCTTTAAAGTAGTTAGCAACATGGAAATCAATCTTTGATAATGAATTGACTGATAGGTATTGTACCTTTAACAGCAAACCATAAATATAATCATAAAAATACCATAGCACAGGACACACTTTATTGGTCCCACCTGTGGCCCATTGTGGTATGACAGGATGGGGTCGTAGAGGTAAGTATTTGGCCTAGACAGTGGCTCAGCTGAGTCTTTCATAATGGTGCTTTACAAGAGGCTAGAGGCCTGCTAAATAGGGGAGGGCCCGAAGCCAGTGCAGACTCTGAGAGCATCTTTGCAGGCATCTAAGACATATTGAATAGGTGCAGTTAAAGGATTCAACAACTTTTTTTTTTGGCACAACTTTCCTGATTTAAACCATGCTGCATCACCTTATTCTATTGCATAATGTTATTGGAGTGGAAAAGATAAAACTGTTCTAGATAAAAAAATTAAACTTTTATTAAGACTCCTTGGAGGCAAAGATGATGAAGCTTCATCTCCTAGACTTTAGGCATGTTGCTTAGGAGAGGCTATTTCTTAGACAGAGACATCGTGCTCAGGAAGGTGAAGGGGTGGTGAAGGAGAGGAAGACCCTCAACCAGATTGACTGACACAGTGACTGCAGCAATGAGCTCAAATGTCTCAAATATTGTGAGGGTGCAGTGAGTTAGGACAGGGAACAGATCTGTTGTTCATAGGATCGCTATGAGTCATACTCATCTGGACAACATCTAACAACAACAAATTAGACTGAGCAGGAATAAAGAAATAGTACCTAAAATAATTTCAAATGTCAAAATGTAATTTGGTTCTTCATTTGTATCATATTCAAAGTTCTTCTTCCCCAGGGCTCCTTTTTTTTTAATACAAATATGAGTCATTTCCTGTGACATATTTTCTTGTCTATGATATTTGCTCATGTTCCTCGTTTGCACAAATCAAGTTTCACACCTTCTCACACTCTTTTTAGCTTCTTTTGGCTTTCTCCCTTTGCCTACCATATATAACCATCCTTGAAACATTATAATATCTAACACAGACTTTGCGGTATAATCCTCTACTGCATTTACCATTTTTATACGTTAGCATATGCTTTCTTGGTTAAACTCGGACTGATCTTCTTTTCAGTTTTTCTCCTTCAGTTGGTTATTTTTTTATATATAAAATCATTTCCTCCTACTTTCATCATTATTGGCTCAATTCTGAGTTTAGAGCACACAAATAGGCAGCATTTTATTGAAGAAATCTTTTTGAAGTACTGTGGGAAAACTAATAGGTAAGTGGGACATTATGGGACAAGTGGAGATCACAAAGTTTTTGTCTAGGTTGCTCAGCTGTGGAATCTACTTCTAAGGAAGACTTATGACAAGTGTTCTTGCTTTGAAATGAAGGTTTGTCACATATCAGACCTGATTTAATCTGTGGTTCACAAAATGTTCCTTGGAGTGATTGTATAAAAAAATGAAATTTTATTTCCTTATAATGACTTATTATAGATACAAGCATATGATCCTGTAACATAAAGTACCCTAACATGTACCAACATTCAGGCAAAATCATACAGGCTACAAAACTAAGGAGGTTGTGCTGTCAACTCAAAGGTGGATAGTTCAAATCCAGGGCAGAAATTCATCAGAGAAAGCAAAGTAATCTCTCATCAGCCTCTGAGAACCCATTGCAGGGGCACCTATGAGTTGGTTATGACTTGACAGCAGTAAGAGAAAGAAAGATAAGCCAGAATTGTTGGTTGAATATTTTTATAAGCATCACAAATTCTTCACTAATTATGCTCACGATGGAACTCAACTTTACTCATTTCTGGAATCACTATCTTTCTAATTTAAAATCTTAATTATTGGCATAAATAACTTCGAATAAGCTTTCTTTTCTTCTTTATTTGATCAACACAAACTTGTTATTGAAAACTCATAATAAGAATCATGTCCTCCAGGAAGACTTCCCTGACTGATGGCGCCTATTCTTTGCCACCTAAGGATGTTATTAAGTGTCCCTTGAAATTGCTGTCATAGCATCATCTAAGTAGCAGAGTTGTGTTTACACAATTGACTTATGTAACATATGTATATTTTCACATCTTCATTTTGGAGTGAGCTATTTCATCATCTTCAGCTGTAGCCCAACAAAACCTAGCACTAGACTTAGGGAGCTCTGGTGACCTACTGGTAAGGACCTATGCTGCAACCCCAAAGGCATACAGTTCGACTCTACCAGTTGATTTGCAGAAAAAGGATGAGCAATCTCCTCCAATGTGATTTAATGCCTCTGCAAACTTGGTCTTTTTTGATTCCACCCAAAAGCAACATATTTAAAGAATATGTACATTAATTATATATATATATATATATATATATACACATACAATATTTTAGAAAAGCATAAATATGAATAATACTGAAATTTTTACATGACTCAGGTAATTATTTATTCATATAAGTGAATTAATCACATGTATCAAGCAATCAACTAATTATGTGCATCAATTAAAGTATATACCAAACTATGGTTTTAATGAAGACCACTGTAAATAGTATACAAGAATAAATTCCTAATTATGTTTATCATTTTATGTACTATGTAGCATTAAGATTTGTAAACTAATGATTGTATGTATTATTCTTTGCTGAATAGACAGAAATAAAAACCTAAAATTAAAGTGATTCATATGTGAACTCTCTAAACTGAGGATGTAATGTATATTTTATTTATTTAAAATGTTTTAAAGAATTTTTTTCTCTACAAATGCCATTTGCTTACCTTTAAGGTATAGAGACTCTATATTTTACTTCAATTATCTTTTGTTTCCTTCTTCTTCATTCAATTGTTTGCCTATAGAATCCTCTACTATCATAAGTTGAGACTTGTGCTTGTTTTTTACTTTTTCTAACTTGACAAATGCCTATCAAATTTTTCATCACTTTCCTCCCCCTTTTGTCTTGACTTCTTGAAGAACAAGTTTCAGAGACTTCTGATATCCATTTTGGTCTATTCTTTTTTCCTGCTTTGTAATAACTGTAAAAAAAGCGAGGTGTGGGAAGTACCATATATGATGTTTAACAAATTCACAGGAGTAAACTATCCCCTTTCACAGAATCAATAACATCATTTCCCATGAAGTCAGACCCCCATGCTATCATGCCTTTTGGTACTCATCTCACACCAGTATTACTGCTTTGCTGGGTCCAAAATCTAATGTGATAGCTCACACACCACACAGAAACATATTGGGGGAGTTAAAGGGTTCTAACTAAGATTAACAACATAAAATACAATCAAAACAGCTCTCAAAATGTGCACACAGCCACCTCAGTCTTGCGCCCATGGCTCTAATTGTCCAACAAAGTTCGTAGTCCTGTCAACATTGGCTCCTCCCACCCCAAAATCTCATCTCACATTCAGTTCTTTAGTTCAGCCATTGCTGGATCTCCTGTCATCTCAAAGCATGTCACACATTTCACTGGATTGGGTGAGGTCTCTTCTCTATGGTTAGTCAAAGAATTCCTTCAGGTGGGGGAATAATTCATTTTAGTGGGAGAAGACTTTCTTCTGGCATGGGAAAAATTCCTATTCTCTACAGGTAAAGCTGTTCAATTTATTGGCAAGACTAGTCAATCCTCATGTAGACTGTTGAGATCAGCCAATCTCCTCGTGAAATGGTTGCTGGCCACCACCTTTGCCAGTAGGCCAACATGCCTCACTCTCATAGTCTTGCCCCTTCACATAGTTAGTCATCTACACTAGAAAAGCCATATTGAGTGACAACTCCACAATAACATTTTTCTTTTTTTTATTTTTTGATGTTAAAGAGATGGATTTTTTTTTTAAATTTTATTCACAACTCTTTTGGCTTTTGTCATTAGTATCCAAAACAAGGCCTCTTCCCACCGGATTTCCTGGGTACCTTTGAAAGATGCCTCTCTGTTGCTTATCTGAGGTGGCTTCCTTGCGCACCACTTTCAAGCTTCCCTTCCGCCCAGGAGCACGTTTGTCAGAGTTCCCAAGGGCCTCTTCCCACCGGATTTCCTGGGTGAGGAGAATTATGGCATCAGGATTGGTGGAAGATCTATTAACAATCTCCGTTATGCAGATGACACAACCCTGCTTGCTGAAACTGAGGAGGACCTCATGCACTTGCTGCGAAGGGTCAAGGACTGCAGCCTTCAGTATGGACTAAGGCTCAATGTCAAGAAGACAAAGATTCTTGCCACTGGACCAATTGGCAGCGTCAGGATGGATGACGAAGAGATTGAGAGTGTTCACAGCTTCAGTTTGCTCGGCTCCACAGTCAACACTCTTGGTACCAACAGTCAGGAAATAAAAAAGCGTATCGCGATGGGAAAGTCTGCTGTTAGGGACCTCTCTAAAGTACTCAGGAGCAACAGTGTCTCTCTGGAGACTAAGGTGGGCCTGATACAGGCCATGGTATTTGCAATCGCTTGTTATGCATCAGAGAGTTGGACAATGACTAGGGAGGACAGAAGGAGAGTGGATGCTTTTGAGCTGTGGTGCTGGAGAAGGGTACTGAATGTGCCCTGTACTGCCAGGAAAACAAACAGATTCATCTTGGAGAGGATTAAACCAAGCTACTCCTTGGAGGCAAGGATTCTGGGGCTTCATCTGACATACTTTGGACATGTTGCCAGGAGGGACGGGTCCTTGGAGAGGGACATCATGCTTGGGAGGGTGGAGGGACAGCGCAGGAGGGGAAGACCCTCTTTGAGATGGATTGATTCGGTGACTGGGGTAATCGGGATGGGTGTGTCAGAGGCTGTGCGGATGGCGCAGGATAGAGCAGGGTTTAGGGCTGTTGTGCATAGGATCGCTATGAGTCGGAAACGACTCCGTGGCACATAACAACAACAACAACATCCAAAACAATATTATAATGAAATATGCAAAGACCTGGAGTTAGAAAGAAAAAGCAAAGGACATGCTAGCATTTCTGAAAGAATTGAAAGGCTTATTCAAGCCTCTGTTGCAATATTGAAGGATTCTGTGGGGAAAAATATTTCATGGTGCAGAAAGCATTAAAAAAGACGGAAGTAATTGAGTCACTATACTTAAAAAAGTTGACTGATGATGAACCATTTCAGGAAGAAGTGTATGATCTGGAACTAATAGTATTTAAATAAGAAGCCAGGCTACACTGAATGCATAGGAAAAAAATAAGACTGGAATAGTATAATGACCAGGTAATGCCACAAATTCAAGCTGTATTCAAAAGAGGCAATCATTGCTAAAGACTTTTATCAACAAGGCAAAAAAAAAACATATCATTACAGATGCCAGATGAATCTTGGCTGAAAGCAGACAATACCAGACAGATGTTTACTTGATCTTTATTAACTATCAAAGGGCATTTGATTGTGGGGGTCATAATAAATTACTTATAACATTGAGAAGAACTGGAATTCTAGAACACTGAATTCTACCAATGTAAAACTTGTACATAGCTCAAGAAACAGTCATTGAAACTGAACAAGGGGATAGTACATTATTTAAAATAAGATTGGTGTGCATCACTGTTGTATATTTTCCTTTCTCCACACATGTTCAATCTGTATGTTAACCAACTTATCATAGAAGATGGACTATATGAACAAGAACATGACAAAATTATTAGACAACAACAACCTGATTTGTGAAAGTAACACAATCTTACTTGCAGAAAGTGAAGTGGGTTTGAAGAACTTCCTGTAGAAGATCATAAGCTACAATCTTCAATATGAGTAACTTCTCAACATCAAGAAAATAAAAATTCTTATGACTGAACCAATAATCAACAGCAGGACAGATGAAGATTGATGTTTTTAGTGATTCCATTCTACTTGGATCCACGATCTACTTTGTTGAAGCTGACAAGGGATCAAAAGATGTTTCTTTGTGCAAATTTACTGTCCGGGACCTCTCCAAAGTTCCAGAGAGACTAGAAACCAGTTTAAAGACTAAGGGGCACCAGCTTCTACCCATGGTATTCTTTATTATTTCACATACATCTGAAATTTTGACAATGGATAAAGAAGAGTAAAGAAGAATTCATGTCATTTAGTTGTGTTGTTGATGAAAAATAACATGTAACTCATGGACTTCCAAAAGAACACAAAAGTCTGTCTTTTATAAATGGCAACCAGGACACATCTGAGAGGCAAAGATAATGAATGTTTGTCTCGTTTACTTTGGGCATATTGTAAAATGATTCTATTTCTTGGAAAAATATATCATGCTAGAAAAACAGGTAGATGTTTAGTGAAAGGGAATAAGAATCTAAAGGAGATGAATTAACACAGTAACTGCAACAATTTGCTTGAGCGTGGCAGACATTGCGAGTATGATGCACGATAGTAAAATTTTCCATATTGTCAATCGGGTTCTTATGGGATACAGTAACTTAGAAGGAAGCTAACAACACAACAATGAGGAAATAAAGACTCTGACTCTAGTCAAGTGCTTTTGAGTTCCCAAACCAACATGTTTGAGCTTTTTTCAGAAAAATGTCCCAGTGCAACATATTGTTCAATATCTTGATGGCTGCATTCATAATATTTGTTATTGTTGTTATTGCTTACTGTTGAGTTGAGCACAACTCATAGAGGCCCTATGAACAAAAGGCCTGAAACCTTTCTATAACTATCGTCATTTATCAAAGTTGTCCAATAATGAATTCTTGGCAATTTTAATTTCTTCACCATTTATCACAATATGGGTTATTGGTCCAGTTTTAATAATTTTTGTTGTCTTCAGTTAGTTATCCTGTATATAATGTTGTTCCAGGTCTTTGAGCCAGAACTGAACCATAGTTGACCCTCTAGCCTATTTGCAATGACTGTAAATTGCACTGGAGGAGTTGCCTGCCTTTCTTCCTCAGAGAAGCTAGTGGATTTGAACTACCTGACTTTAAGTTGGCAGCACAACTCTTACTCACGAACCCATCAGAACTCCCACTGTGAATAATGCTGTTGTGCGTTGTTGAGTCAGAATCAAGACTTAGATCCCCTCCAGAAGTTTTTCAGGGGCCATAAATTTCAAGTCATTTCTTATCGCTCTCTATACCACATGCCATTTCTTATCACTCTCCATAAATTCAATTCTTGAAACTCAAATTTAAATCCCATTAATAAAAATAATGATAAATATGTCCAAGTGAAATAAACTAATTCAAAATCATCAAGTCAGAACTGATTTACAGCTGACATTCTGGTGGGTCTCAATGCTCTAAATTTCACAGAAGAACATTATCCATCCTTCTTCCTAAGAATTGCTGGTGGATTTGAACAGCCAGAGAAGCGTGACCTTGGGGTTAGTGAAACTTGTCATGGGTTATAATGACCTGAGCTCCCTACATTAAAGAAAGTGAGGTTTATTCTACTTTTGTAGCAAAGTAATGGCTATGCGGAGGTCTCAGTGAAAGGGCTTATAAAAAAAAATCACTGCCAAAACATTAATAATGACTCAGTGACCTTAAAATGGTTTTTGGAGTTATGATTTTTTTTCAGAGTCATGGTTTTTTATGGGTATAAACTGCTTACCTATCTCCCCCAGAGCAGGTGGTGGTTTTGGACTACCAATTTTTCTGTTAGCTGTTCAGCTTGCTATGCCTTATACCACCAGTCCTCCTCCAGAGAAAATTGTTGTTGTTGTTGAGTATCGTCAAGTTAACTATGATTCATAGTGACCCTATGCACAGTAACTCTGAACTTGGCTCCATCCTGAGCCATTCTCCCTCTCTCTGACACACCTACCCTCATCATCCCAGTTACTGTGTCAATCCAGATTTTGCTCTCCTGCCCTTTCTCTTGGACCTTCCAAGTGTGATACCCTTCCCCCAAAATTGGTCCCTCCTGGCTACATGCCCAAAGTACTTGAGACAGAGCTTCAAAATCCTTCCCTCCAAGAAGCAGCTTGTTTAACCCTCTCCAGGATAGACCTGTTCTCCTTGCAGTTCACGATATGTTCAAATTTCTTCTCACCACAATTCAAGGCATCAATTCTTCTTCTTCCATTCTTAATCATTGTTCAGCTATCTGATACATAGCAAGCAATTATGAAGACCATGGATGGCCTGGATCAGGTGCATTTTAGTTTCTAGACTGACATCCTTACTCTTCAGCACTCTGGAGTGGTCCCTGACAGCAGATTTCCTCAATACAGTTTCTTTTGATTTCCTACTTCCTGGTACCAAAAGTGTTGATTGTGGAGCCAAGCAAGCTGAAATTGTTAACAATCTCAATCTCTTTTCAACCTATCACAATGTTGCCAATTGCCCCAGGGTGAGTATCTTTTATTTTCTTAATGCTGAGTTTCAATCTATGTTGCAAATAACAGTCCTCAACCCCTTGCAGCAGATGATTCAGGCTCTTTTAGTTTCAGCAAGTCAGGTAATGTCATCTGCATAATGCAGGTTGTTGATGAGTATTCCTCCAATTCTGATGCCACATTCCTCCTCATACATTCCAGCCTCCCAAATGATTTGCATACAGATTGAGAAGATATAGAAATATCCCTGACACAATCCTTTTCTGATTTTGAACCATGCAGTTTCCTTGCTCTGATCTGATGACTGCTTCCTGGTTTGAGGATAGGTTTTGCATGAGCACCATCAGATGTTTGGAGATTCCCATTCTTTTCAAGGTTAGCCACAAGTTGTTGTGATTCATACAGTCAAATTCCTTGCATAGTCAATGAAACACAGACATTCCTCTGGGACTCTGTTTTCAGCAAAGGTCCTGCTGACATTGGCAGTGAAGTCCTTATGATCTTTTCTAAACCTAGCTTGCATTTCTGGTAGTTTTCTGTTTATTTAGTCTTCCATTCACTTTTGGATAATTTTCAGCAGGATTTTGCTTGCATGTGATATTAGTGACATTGTTTGATAATTTCCACAGGCTGTTGGATCACTTTTTTGGTTTGGTTGTTTTGAAATGGGAATAAATATGACCTCTTCTAGTCAGTTGGCCAGATAGTCGTCTTCCAGATTTCTTGGCACATCCTGGCAAGGCTTCCAGAGATGCATCTGTTTGTTGAAATGTGTCAATTGCTATTCCATCTATTTCTGGGGCCTTGTTTTTTTGCCAATTCCTTCAGAGCAGTTTGAACTTCCCTCTTCATCACCATTACCTCTTAAACACAAGTGGCTTAATTGGATACTTCTGTGTCACCCAGTTCTTTTTTGTATAGTAACTCTGTGAACTTCTTGCATCTTGTTTTGATACTTCCTGGATCATTCATTATTTTTCTCTCTGTATCCTTTAAATATTGCAACTCCTGGCTTGTATTTGTTCTTCAGTTCCTTCAGCTTAAATACTGGCTGAGTTCTTTCCTTTTGACTCTCTGCCTCTGTCTCTTAGCACATTTCATTAAAATGCTCAGCTTTGTCTTCCTGTGCTGCCCTTTGAAATTCTGTTTAGCTCCTTAACTTCTTGATTTTCCTCCTTTGCTTTGGCTTCTCACACTCTCAATATACAGTCTCCTCCGACATCCATCTCGATCTTTCCTCCTCCTCTGTCTTTGTAATGAACTTTTGCATTCTTCATGGATAATATTCTTGATATCCTCCCACAGCTCACCTGATCATCCATTAGTGTTCAGGGTCTAAACTCTGTTCCTGAGATGGTTTTTCTCTCCAGCTAGCAACATTCTATTTAAATGGCAGATTTACTGTTAGAGGTTCAAGATTTATTTGCTAATTTTATCCGTGAGCAAATTGAGTTGTATATTGCTAACTACCTTATATCTTAAATGCCTATATCCTTGCTTTTTTGTCGTTGTACTTATTAGTACAGCACTTCTCTGCTGGTTTGCTGTAGTGAGGCAAAATTTGATTTGCTGTGACTCTGAAAACTATGCCACTGAGTTGTGGCAAATGCCAGAAGAGTCACTCATGGTGGACAGTTTTACCAGAGCTCCCAGATTAAGACAGAATAGAAAGCAGGATTGGTCATTCACTTCTAAAGAGGAGGCCTCTGAAAACTATGAACATCAGAGGAACACAGATAGATATAATGTTAGAGGTAGATCTCAGACTGTAATACTTTCATGTTGGAACTCTGAATGTATGAAGTATAAATGTTGGAAAACTAGAAGTTATGAAAAATTAAATGGAACCCATGAACAATGACAAGTAGGAGTTAATGAGACGAGGTGAACCGATTTTTAGCAATTGGAACAAGATAATGACATGGTATACTATAATGGCAATGAAGAACAGAGGAAGAATAGTGTGGCACTCATAGTTTAAAAGACACCTTTTGAAGTACAATGTTATGAATGGTGGGGTATTATCCATATGCATACAAAGAAGATCTGTTAATATGACTAATTCAATTATATACACCAACACCTAAAGCCAATGAGGAGGAAATTGAAGATTTTTACCAATTTTGCATACTGATATTGAAAAAACATGTACTCAAGAGGTGTTAATAGTAATTAGTGACTGGAATACAAAAGTTGGAAACAATGAAGAAGAAATAGTAATTAGAAAGTATGGTGATAGAAATGAGATAAGAAATAGAATAATTAAATTTTGCATGTTCAATTATTTATTCATCACAAATACTTTTTTCTTCTTGTTGTTGTGTTTTTAAAATTATGTTTTAGTTTTCATTCCAATGTATTTTATATGATCATTCTCATACCTTTTTGTGACTCATAGTGACCATGTGTACAACAGCTCTGAACCCTGCTCTATCCTGATCCAAACTTATTGTCTCCAACAAACCTACCTCCATTACTCCAGTCACTGTCTCAATCCATCTCATTGAGGGGCTTCCCCTCCTGTGCTGTCCCTCCACCCTCTCAAGCATAATGTCAGTCTCCAAGTACTGGTCCCTTCTTGCAACATGCTCAAAGTATGTCAGATGGAGCCTCAGAATTCTTGCTTCCAAGGAACAGCTTGGTTTTACTCTCTCTAGGATGAACCTGTTTGCTGTCTTGGCAGTCCATGGTATATATTCAATACTCTTCTCCAGCACCACAGCTCAAAGGCATCAATTCTTCTCCTATCATCCCTAGTCATTTTTCTCATACTAGTGTCTTATAACAACCACAAGTGACTGTAGGACGGCAACTTGTCTGAACAAAAACAACACAACACAACACAACACAACACAACACAACACCCACGTACACAGCACCATGCTCTCTGGCCAAAGAATCACAGCCACCCTGGGTGGAAGCAAACATTCCTTTATGTCGTATAGCCCTGGTGTACAAGGTGCCATCCCGCGGTCACTTGTGGTTGCTGTGAGGCTGAACACTGTGACACTGATGTCTCAAATGCATTAATGGTTGGCTACCCAATGCTGACAGAGAATGGGGTGGAGCTCCCCGATTAAACAAGCGTGGAAGGAGGAGTGGCATCCACTTCCATAATAGCTTGCCTCCGGAAACCCTATGAACCTGGAGAGAGGATGAAAGGCACCCGAGCGTCGAGGACTCTCCTTCATAGGGTCACTATAAGTGCAATTCGATTGCACTTAACAACAACAACAACAACAGTGTCTTATAAAATTAATCACCAGCTGTCTATACCCACCATTTTCCATCTTTTCAGATCTCCACCAAATATTTCCCGATTCTTTAACCCACCCCCCTTCACCATTCCCTCACTTCCCTACCCTCAGCTTTCCTGTCTCCTTCACTTCCTTCCTTGGATATCCATATACCTTTAAAAAAAATACAAAGTACAACTTTACACATGAACTAATCTTGGTAGATTGCATAAAATTCTGGTTGATTACACCTGTGAAAGGAATAGTTGAAGAAGCTAATTATTAGCAATCAAAACCAGGCCAGTGCTGACTGTGAAACAGTTTATGACCTACTCATATGCAAGTACAAATTGAACCTGAAGAAATCTGATGGCTTGCTTTAGACTGGACTTTGCTTATGAGAGTAGATGCTCAAAATTCAAATCAAAACAAGTTTGTGGACATATGTTCATAGTGAAATTATCCATGTTGTTGCTGATTGCACTAAGAGTCACCCTATGAACAAAAGGCTTAAAGCCTTTTAATGACTATCACAGTTTATCAAAGTTCATAGAGTTTTCAGAGACATGATGTAATAGCAAGAAAACACAAATAGCCAAAATGTCCATCAATAAACAAACACATTAAGAAATTGTGGGCTGTGTGGCAGGAAGCTGTGCTATGTGGCAGGAGGTGGAGAGGAACTGCTCTTAGAATACTCTGGGGAAAAAACTGCTGTCTAGCTTGACCACATGGCACCCCTTAAGCTCAAGCAACATGGAAAACCTGGGCACCTCAAGTGATGTGAGAAGCCACTTCCAGAAGGGAACAACAGGCTTCCTCAATTGTCATTCAGGTACGTTGGGGGGGAAAAAAAAACAAACAAAAATCAAAACAAAACAAACAAACAAAAACTCTTTTGTCAGGCCCAGACCAAGAAGGGAGCACAAATATATAAGTACTTCACAAAATATTGCTCTACCCTGGGTAATTTTATAGTTATAGCAGCATAGTATCTATTAAGAAAAGAATATCATAATGTCAAGAAAGTAGCAATTCCTATCAGCCATCATTAAAAAACAACAACAACAAAAAAAAACCACTTCTCCTAAAAAAGCAGACCTAATCAATACCCTAAATAGAGAGAATCAGAAGAAATATGTTGATGCAGAGTTATTTGATCAACTACAGAAAAACATGTAAATGTGGGAAGAAACAATGAAAGTTAATAAGAGAACAAATACCTCTGAGTCAATAGTCCAGAAGAAATATATGGATGAGGAGAAACTTGAAAAGCTATGGATAAAAATGGAAAAGATGGGGGGGAAATGATAGAATAGACAAAGAGGTAAAAGAAACTGAACAATTGTCACGAGACAGTGGAGATACCGCCAATACAGTACTGAAAATAACAGAAAAGCATGAAAAAGCAATCCAGAATGTTAATACTTAAATAGCATAAGTGCCCAACACGCTAGTAGAACAAAAAAGTAGAACTGAAGAGATGGAACAGAGGGTCAGTAGAAACATACTGTTGTTGTTGTTGTTGTTGTTGTTGTTGTTATGTGCCGTCGAGTTGTTTCCGACTCATAGCGACCCTATGTACAACAGCCCTAAACCCTGCTCTATCCTGTGCCAATCTCATTGCCTCTGACACACCTATCCTGATTACCCCAGCCACTGAATCAGTGATGAGAAGTAAAGAAAATGAAGAAAACATTAGAATCATGTGTTATGACATCAAATAGAATAACATACATATGATTGGAATTTCAGAACAGAAGAGTGAAAGGGAAATCACTGAGAATATTTTGGAAGAAGTACTGGAATAAAACTTCCCAGGTTTTTGAAGAAAGGGGAAATCCACATTCAAGAAGCACAGAGAATACCAAATAGACTGGAAAAATATCAAGACATATCATAGTCAAATTCTCCAAATTAAAAGATAAGGATAGAATTCTAAAAGCAGCATGAGAAAAACAAAGCATTACCTACAAAAGGTAATCAATTAGATTAAGTTTTGATTTCTCAGTAGAAACCATGTGAGTTAGAAGGCAATGAGATGTCATATATAGAAAGCTGAAAGAAACAATTGCCAGACAAGGATCATGTACTCAGTAGCTCTCCATCGAATATGAAGGAGAAATTAGATCCTTTGCAGAAAAGAAAGAACATAAGGAATTTGTGAAAACAAGACCAAAACTAAAAGAAATTTAAGTTAAGGAGATGCGGAAAGAAAGTGCATGGACTGTAGTAAACAGAAACAACTGAAAAAGAAACATGGCTAAATGACAAAAGTAAAACCTGGCCTGGTAATAATCACACTTAATGTGAATGGACTAAATGCACCAACTAAGAGAAAAAGAGTAGCAGAATGGATAGAAAAGAATAAAACCCCAAAATCAATATATTGCCAATAAGAAACACATCTATAAAAGGAAGAGAAAGACAGACTCAAAATAAAGACTGGAAAAAATAAACCAGTAAATGACAACCTCAAAAGAACAGAAGTGACAATATTAATCGCTGATAAAGTAGATTTCAGAATTAAACCTTCCAAGAAAGAAAATGAAGGTCATTACACACTGATTAAAGGCATAATAGATGAAGAAGATATAAACTTTGTCAATATTTATTCACCAATTGATAGACCTGCAAAATACACAAAACAACAGGTAACAGAATTGAAGAGAGAAATAGATAGCATCACAATTGTGGTATGTGATTTCAACATACCACGATAACCAAAGAATAGGTCAACTCAAAAGAAACTCAATGAAGATGCAGAAGATCTAAGCTATACAATGAGCCAACTTGACCTTGTGGATTTATTTAGGGTACTGCATTCAACTGAAGCTCAATTCACTTTCTTCTCAAGTGCACATAGTACATTCTCCAGAATTGATTGTATGTTAGGACACAAAGCAAGTCTCAACAAATTCAAAAACATCAAAATAATACAAAGTATTTTCTCAGACCACAATGCTATAAAACTAGAACTTAACCACAAAAGAGTTAAGCTTATAAGACCACCCATTTGGAAATTAAATAACTCTACTGGAACATGATTGAGTTATAAAAGAAAT
>NW_006400204.1:836509-850302 GCF_000299155.1 Elephantulus edwardii | reverse complement strand
TGACCCTTCGCAGCAAGTGCATGAGGTCCTCCTCAGTTTTAGCAAGCAGGGTTGTGTCATCTGCATAACACAGATTGTTAATAGATCTTCCACCAATCCTGATGCCACAATTCTCCTCATAGAGCACAGCCTCTATGATTCACCAGAGTATGAAAATGATAACCATCATCATAAGTATCACATGCAAGCAAAATATTGCTGAAGATCATTTACAAATTGCTAGAAAAATACAGAGACAGAGAATTGCCAGAATTTCAAATCTGACTTTAGAAGAGGTAGTGGCACTAGAGATATCATTGTTAATGTCAGATGGATCCTAACTAAAACCAGTTAATATCAGAAGAATGTCTACTTGTGCCGTACTGACTCTGCAGAGGAACTTGACAGTGCAGGTCATAGGAAATTATGGCTAACATTGAGAAGAATGGGAATCCCATAGCACTTAATTGTGCTCATGGGAAACCTACCTAGAACAGAGCAGAGGAACACTGCATGGTTAAAATGAAGAAAGGTGTGTGCCAGGGTTATAGCCTCTCTCCACTGCTATTCAATTTGTATGTTGCACAAATTGTTTGAGAAACCGGACTCTATAAAGAGGAAAGTGGTACCAGTATCTAATGTAGACCCATCAACAAGCTACATTACGTAGATGACATATCTTTGCTTGCTGAAAGTGAGAAGGGCTTGAGATGCTTGCTGCAGAAGATTAAAGAATAAAGCCTTTAATATGGATTACATCTCAACATCGAGAACACACTAATTGTTACCATGGGACCAATAGCAAGCTTCTTTATATCTGGAGGGAAGATTGAAACTCTCAGTAACTTCTTCCTTGGATGGATGAACAATCAACATGCTTGGTACTAGTAGTTAGGAGATGGAGAGATATACTGCATTGGGAAAGTCTGAAGTCAGGAACCAATCCAAATTACTGAGGAGCAATGGTATCCGTTTGAAGACGAAAGGATGCCTAATTCAGTCTATGATCTTTTTAATGACTTGCTATGCGTCTGAGAGCTGCATAATGAGTAAGGGCGACTGAGGAATAATTGATGCCTTTGAGCTGTGGTATGGGAGAAGAGTGCTGAATATCCCATGAAATGTCAAAAGAACAAACAGATGTCTTGGGTAAGGTAGAACTAGAGTCCTGGGAGGTAAAGACGACAACACTTCATCTCACATAATTTAGACATGTTGCTGGAAGAGGCTAATTCTTGGAGACAGTCATCCTACTTGGAAAGTTGAAGGAAAAAAAAAAGAAAGTTGGAGGGTCAGAAAAGAGAGGAAGTCCCTCAACCACATGGACTAACACAGTTTATATAGCAAAAGGCTCAAGTGTGTCAGGGGTGATGAGGATGGCACAAAAGAGGCCAGCGTTCAGATGTGTGGTTCATAAGATTGCTATGGGTTGGATTTAATTTGACAGTACCTAACAACAACAACAAAATGAGTTACAGAACATTCCTCCCTTATCAATTATTTTACAGTGACATTGTATCTGATTGTAGCTTTCAAATAAAAATCAAATAGCCTCAAACAAATTTTCTGTCTCTCATTGCTATACAGTCAGGACAAACTCACAGCTGACCCTCCAGCAAGTTGCCAGAGGCTATAAACTGCACAGGAGGAGATTGTCCATCTTTCTACCATTCGACAGCTGAGGGATTTGAACCACCTGCCTTTGGGATGGCAGTGCAATTCTTTATCCATTCAGTTATCAGGAATTAAAAAAATATTTAAAATTATTGTCAGTGCTTTATTGTTTTAGTAGTTAAAATGTGAAAAATATAACCTATAACCTTAAAAATAAAACAGCATGTTCTTGTGTATATACCTCAATACATATGTACAATGAACCCTACGAGAACATGGACTGCTTTGTCTTTCTATATCTTTTAGTTTCAAATTCTGTTAAGATGCAGCATTACTTTTTCTATTCCTGCTTTTAGTGAAAAAAAGAAATCTTTTAGCATTTGCCTTCTCTAGCAGTTTTCTGCCTTTCCGGTTCCATCAGTTCCCTGTATGTCTTCCACGTGCAAATACATAAAGTAAGCACTAATAAGAACTGTTGGGATGATGATTTTGAGTCACAGTGACCCCATATGATACAAAAGAACTTCCTCAGGGTGGGTTTTAGGCTGAAATCTTTATGGGAGAAAATTATCAGGTCTTTGCTCTGAGGAGCCTCTTGGTGTGTTCAAACTACTGACCTCAGAGGTAGCAGGTGAGCACTTAAGCATTTGTCCCACCAGGAACAAATTGATCACACACAGAAAAAAGCCCTGATATTTTCAGAAACATATATAACTGCTTTCTTTCTGATTTAGAAGATTAAATCCCTTCAGAAATCTTATCTCTGAATATTCTATGTTTTATCTGCTTGTAAGACTCCATTAGCATGCATCCCTCAGGGCCCACTGCTCATCCTGGCAGCCATTATTTCATCCAGAGCTTTCTCTGTCCTTTCCAAGGTACTTCATAAAATACCTTGAACGCCACTGTGTGGGAGCAGACAGAAAATAAAATTTCACTTTCAAGAGTTTCTAAGAAATGTACCTTTGTTTTAGACCATAGTTAATTTTGGATTTCCACTTTTGTCAGAGACCTAAAATAAAATGCTCCCTCTTATTTTTTTTTTTTTATAATGAGGAGAGAACAAAAGCAAAACCAACAAAAATCCTTCACAGTCCTTCTCCCTTCTGCTTCAACTTTCATGTCTGTTTCATTATCATTTCTTTAATTAACGGTATGATTAATGAAAGCTCACCAGAATAGCAAATACTTGGAGACAAACCAATCCCTGCTCTTTAGAAACAACAGGGAAACATAAATAACAATATAAACAGAAGGATGCAGCCTTTGAAGTCTTTAAAGACAGCATCCTTGTGATCTTTGTAGCAGGGCTGGGGAAATGGGGACAGCATGCCTCATTTCTGGCATTGCTAATGACAGCACAGGCACTGAGAGAAAGCATGGCTTTCTGGGAGCAGCTTTAGCCTACAGGACTCCTGCTGAGCTCACCAGCTCCTTGCTCCCCCAGCTGCCTTCTCAGCTGGGGGCTTTAACTCAACCCTGGGAGAAAAGGAGATGACCACCATGCTGCTTCCTCAGGAGGAGAAAGAATAAAAAAGGTAATGTTTAATTAGCACTTGAGTCTTTGCTTTCCTACTGACTTATTTCTGCCTTGTTTTGTTTGCTTTGCTGTGGATCACTTGTCTTTCCATTGAATGGAAGAAAATGTCTAAACTGAAAATCTCTCTCTCTTTGCAGAGGAGGCTACTCAACTTTCTCCCCCCTTCTGTATCTTTTCACTGACATGAGTAAGTTTTGGAGAATTATTAGCATCAGATCATGTTCACTGGCTAAATTTTCAAGTGATCCAACAGAAAGACCACACTCAGTAGCTTCTAGTTGTGAACATGATTTAATTAAGGTAACATCTAATTTGTTGAAATGCATGCACGTACTTTAGCTGCTGCTGTGTTGTGGAATGGTGTGTGTGCTGTAATATTGGCTAAGTTACAGCGAAGGCCAAGCTTTGCCTAATGGCAAAGAGAGTAATGCAATTTTTAAAGAGTTGATTTCAATGAAGCCACGTTTTAAATCTTTCAGTCACAAATAATTAACAATATTATTTCTGCATTTTCACTTGTAGCAAATGATATTTGAACTTGTGTAGCTACAAACTAATAAGCACAACTATCAAATTATTTGCAGAAACCTTCAAATATGTTTTTTCTACTTTCTTAGAGATAAACCTACAGAGCTTTTTAAAAATTTTTTTAAAAGCAATATACTTGGCAACAATTGATTTTAAAATGGCTGAATGATCTGAGAAAAAGAGAGCTGTGTAGGATGTGAGGGTGTGTGTGTGTGATGCACACATGTACTTAACTGACCTTTATCTCAGGAATTTCCTCTCAGGCTTTCCTTAGCCATGTGGGTGGAAAGATAGATACTTCTGAGACTGAATGAAATGCATAGGAACAAATTTCATTAGGTGTTCATTCACTGAGACTATGGTAACATAGGTTCTTTAAATGATTTGAATGAAGTGATTGTTTGCTAGCGTTAAACTAGGTTAGTAATTTCCTTTTACAAACATTTGTTTTATGTCTGGCACTGGACCTGAGAGTGGACACATAAAGATAAACATACATTTCACACTCTCAAGTCATGTTCAGTCTCTTTCTTTTGATCAGTAAATGGTTTTCTGAAGCCAAATATGACATTTAATTCTCTTGCTGTAAAACCCATTTTTGCAGTGTGGTTTTGTAGAACTTGTTCAATTCTCTCTCAAAGAAGAATCAGATTTGCTGGCAAGGCAACTGGTCTGCAGAGGTTAGAGTTTCTTTGTTTTATTGTTTGTTTGTTTTGGTTTTTTTGTTTGTTTGTTTGTTTGCTTTTTTACTTAAACAGACAACCAATATATATGTTGAATTTTGTCCCAGGCTCTGTTCTAGACATTGGGGACACAGCAGTGAACAACACACTGTCAATTTCCAGGGACAGGGGAGACAGAAGTAAGATGCAGGAGTTGTACTTGTTTTCAGGATGGAGAAAGAAAAGAGGCTGGTCTGGAAATCATACCCGCTGCTGTGGTACCATAGTTACCCTCTATTGTCTCACCTTCACAGAACTGCATTGGGCAAATCTGCTGTTAAGGACTCCGTTAAAGTGCTAAAAAGCAAGTAAGATGGTCTAAGCACAAACAAGCACCTGATCCAAGCCATGGTATTTCACAATTACTCTATGTGCATCTGAAAGTTGGACAATGAGGAAGGCAGACAGGAGAACGTATGCCTTTGAATTGAGGCATTTGCAAAAAAGTAGTAAATATACATTGGATTGCCAGAAAAGACAAACAAATCTGTCTAGGAGGAAGTACAAATAGCATTTCCCCTAGATACAAGAATGATGATACTTCATCTCACATACTTTGAGAATATTGTCAATAGAAATCAGGCCTAGGAAAAAGATATTATAATGGGAAAAGCAGAAGGCCACGTACAGACCCTCAATGAGATGGATTGACACAGTTACAGTCACAATGGGCTTGAGCACGGTAGAGATCATGGGAAAGAGTAGGATAGGGTGACTGCTGTTCATAGGTTGACCATGAGTTGTAGAATTTGATGGCGCCTGAGAACAACAACTTAGCCATTATAGCAATTCATTCAGCCCATTTAGTTTTCATACTGTCTCATACTGACCCAGAGGAAAAGAAACAGCTTCTACAAATAACACTGAGAATAATTGGTAAGTGATTTTAAAGCGAGTAACAATATCCTACAATAACATATTGTTGTTGTTGTTGTTATGTGCCGTGGAGTCACCTGCGACTCATTGAGATCCATGTACAAGAGCTCTAAACCCTGCTATATCATTTGCCGAATTTATTGTCTCTGACACACCTACTTCCATTACCCCAATCACTCAATCAATCCATCTCATCAAGGGTCTTCTATATTTTCTTTTATTTTAATGAAAGTTTACAGAGACTTTGGATTTCTAGTAATTGATTGTTGCACACTTTCCTCCCTGATCACCCCTCACCCCTAGTTTGCCTTTTTCTTTGAAAAGCAATAAAAAAAGTCTTTGTTCTACAATTTCCGCCCAACCCACCCAGTCCACTCCACTATGCAACTTTCATTCTGTACTCTTGTCATGTCAATAATACCTAATCATATATTCTTCCTAAACAGTCTTCTCCCTCATCTATTTCAATGGAGTATACATTATTTATACCCTCTTAGTTTCTCTCCAACTCCCATTTTAGACCCGCTTTACAACAGTGGCACTATGCAGTATTTATCCTTTTGCCACTGAGATATTTCACACAGCATAATGTCCTCCAGGGTCACCCATTTTGTATAATATTTCATGAGTTACTTGTTTTTCATTGTGTGAATATATTACAGCTTATTTATTTGTTGATGGACACTTGAGTTGTTTCCACATCTTTGCTAGCATGAACAAAACAAACATGGGTGTGCGTGTATTTGCTTGGGTGGCAGTGATGGTTTCTTTAGGGTATATTCCCAGTAGTGGAATTGCTGGGTCAAATGGTATTTCTATTTCCAACTTTTTGAGAAAGCAAATTACTGCCTTCCATAGTGGTTGCACCATTTTACACTCCCACCAACAGTGAATAGGGCTTCCAATTTCTCTGAAACCTCACCAGCATTTGTTGTTTACTGTTCTGTTAAATTTTGCTATTCTTACTGGGGTGAGATGATATCTCATAGTTGTTTTGATCTGCATCTCTCTTAGAGCTAGGGATTTTGAACATTTTTTCATTTTCTCCAGGTCTTCCTCTCTTGAGCTGTAACTCCAACCTCCCAAGAATGATACCCTTTTCCAAGGACTGGTCACTCCTTGAGACATGCTCAAATTGTGTCAGACAAAGCTTCAAAATCCTTGCCTCCAAAGAGCATCCTGGTTTCACCCTCTCTAGAATGAACCTGTTTGTTCTCCTAGCAGTCCATAGTATATTCAGTACTCTTCTCCAGCACCACAGCTCAAAGGCATCAATTCTTTCTATCATTCCTAATCGTTGTCCAGCTTTCTGACATATAGCAAATAATTGCAAAGACCATGGCCTGGATTAGGCACACTTTAGTCTCAAGACCAACAACATTGATCTTCAGTACTCTGGAGAAGTCTCTGTCAGCAGATTTTCCCAGTGCAATGTGTCTTTTGACTTTCTGGCTGCTGGTACCAGAGTGTTGATTGTGGAGCCAAGCAAACTAAAGAAGTGAACAATCTCAATGTCTTCACCATCTATCATGATGCTGCTAATCAGGCCAGTGGTGAGAATCTTTGTTTTCTTGATTTTGAGCTTCAGTCCATGTTGAAGGCTACAGTTCTGTAGCTAGTACTTTGGGTCCTCCTCAGTGTTAGCAAGCAGAGTTGTGTTATCTGCATAACACAGGTTGTTGATGTGTCTTCCTCCGATCCTGATGCCACATTCCTCCTAATAGAGCTCAGCCTCCTAGATGATCTGTTCCACATATAGATTGAAAAAGTTTGGAGATAGGACACACTCCTCGTGTACACCCTTACCAATTTTGAACGATGTAGTGTTTCCTTGTTCTGTTATGACAATTTCCTCTTGGTTGAAGTATGGATTTTGGATAAGCATAATCAAGTATTAGGGAGTTCCCATTCTTCTCTTTCCAAATGTCTTTTTTCATTCTATCTCTCTATCTATCTATCTATCTATCTATCTATCTATCTATCTATCTATCATCTGTATATCATTTCAACTATATAAGTATCTACATGTCTTTCTACCTACCTACCTACCTATGTATATCTACCTGGAATTTACCATAAATTTCTTTTCAGCTTATCCTCAAATACTGTAAGTCTCTCTCTCCATTATCACCTACATGAAAATAGTTACAAAACTCAGTTTCACATTCCTGATTTTCCTTGTAGCACAGATTGACTATATCCTTTAGTTTTGAACACTTGAGGTATGAGCATACACCAGCTGAGGACTCTATGACATATTTTGCTTTAACTGATGAAAGACCTTTTTTAAATTAGTGGTTTTCTTTTTAAAAAACTGATTTTCATTTAATTACTTTTGTATATGCTGTTTTCTAGCATGAATTAGAATTGTGCATTGATATTATTTATAACTTTCTATCAAAATTTTGATGCAGTCTCCTTTGTCTTCACTGTATCCATCCATTTCCTCACCTGAATCCCCTCTCACTCTTCCTATCCCTATCTGACAACCCTCTAACTTTGCTTCTTTCTGTGTAGACTTAGATGTTGAAAGCTGCTGCAGTCACCTTGGGACCATAAGGAGGCAAGTATGAGGAGTAGAAAAACCATTGATTTGACATTATACTTAATTACTTTAAACAGTGGTAATTAATGCTAAAAACCACAATGTTAATGCTTGTATGAAAAACCAATACTATTTCTAAAACTTTCTAAACTTCCACTCAAATAAAGCAGCCGATGAATTTGAAACATACGTTTGTGTTGACAGCGCAGTTGCTTACCACTAAGCCACTGTGAACTCCCCTATTGAAGACTCTTGTTGTTGTGCACCATTCAGTCAGAACTGACCCATAGCTAACCCTCTGGGTGGTTTTCACAGGAAGTTAATCTCAGGGGAGGAGATTGACCCTCCTTTCTCTGCAGGAACAGCTAGTGGTCTCGAACTCCATGCTTTCAGGATTGCAGAGCAGCTTCTTGCCACTAGGCCACTAGATTTGTATTATTGTTGTTGTTGTAGACTGTTGTGTAGGATTGGGAAAAATCTGTTTTATATCATGGTTTAATATAAATGTGTATTTCTGTGCTTATTAAAAGAAAATGTCTTTTAAAGTTATGGATTTATCCCATTTGTGGTTGAATGCTAGTTTAAAATTTGTATTCCACAAATAATTTACATGGCAAAGAATTCATTGTAGTGTCTGGATATGCTTGACATATCTATGCAGAATCAACATTGAAAAAAAATGTTGGGCTATGAGTTAGCACGCTAAATTGTATTTGTTGGAATTGACTTATTTTCTTGATTGAAAGTGTGTGAATCATACTGGTTTTTCAAACACTCATTTATAGACATTTTATTTTGTGATGTTATTTAAAAATTAATTATGCAATCAATTGATTGTAATCACAGTTAATAAATTCTTAGTATTGAGTATCACTTTTCCCACTGCCAAAATTATGTATTTGTTGTAACTATTTATGAATTTTATGAAAAAATTAGAATAATAGTTCATTATTGATTTTAATGGTGATATTTAATAATTTATGATATTTTGTGACTGATATTTATTTCTTTGGATGTCAATCATCTCATATATCTTTCTTCACCCTAAATGTCTAATGCATACCATGATTTAGCTACTGAGATTAGCATAAATATAGTATCTAGAAGCATCCTTTAGAATGAGTTTTCCTCAGCATGAGCTCTAAATCACAACATTAATTTTATCCTTTTTTATGAGCACACAATCCTGACAAAATAATTCAACTAGTGCTTTCTTACTCCTCTTAGTTGTCTGACTTGTGTTTTTTAACAGTACAATTACAGACAATTGGCATTTTAAAATCTATTATTGATAGCAATTACAGTGTTTTCCAACTGCTACTTGGAAGCATAATAGCAAACAAACTATTGCTATGTTGTTTAAAAGAATGAACAGTAAATGTAAATTACAGCGACACTGACCATAAAGCAATCTAGTAACATCACATCTAGTTTATTTTTCCATCTCCTTGGGCCTGGAAAGGAGCATGTGTGAACTGATCAAATTCTGATTCCTCAACCCAAACCCATTCTGGGTGGTGCTTTATTGCTGCTTGATTGTGATTTCTACTTTTGATCACTGCTAGAAACGGAAATGTGGAAAGAAGCTGTTATTAGAAATAGCAAACACGTAAAACAGAACACAGAAGAAAGAGGATTGAAAGGCAACAGTGGAGTCAAATCAGAAAAGAATGAGGTGTGTCTCTGTGTGTACATTTAACTGAGCATGCAAAGGAAGGCATGTGGGGTAATTAGAGAAGTAGAAGAAAAATGCACCAAAATAGAAGCTGTGTCCTTTCCATTTGGTGTAGGAACTGTTGTTTCTCATAGTAAAGTGAAGCCAGAGAGTGATCTTTTATCTAAAAATGAGGGGTTCTTGGTTTTTTCAAATCCTTGTAACATCTATGGGTGAGACTGAAGGAAAACAAACTGAGAAGAATTTTCTCCACGGCCTGGAAGCAGAGAGCCCTGTTTCCATGGCAACATCCTCAGGGAACCTTTGGTAAAAAATTGGAAAGCTTCAAAAGCAGATAGAAAGAAAAAAAATATGCCAAGTGCTCAACTTCCTAGTCCATGTTTTCTTCTATTTTAAATGTCATTTCTTGAAATCCTTGAGGACGCAGTTACCATACACTGGGTAGTGGGTATGCCCAATTAGTGCTTAATAAGTCTAGCCTATTGTTGTTTTGTGTCATCGAGTTGCCTGTGACTCATAGTGACCCTATGCACAATCACTCTGAACCCTGTGTCGTCCTGAGCCAATCTCACTGCCTCTGACATATCTGCTCCTATTGCTTCAGTCTAAGGATTTCTAAACTCTGCTATTCGAGCGCTGTAATTTTTGTGGCTATCCAAGGAAAGGGGCATTGAACAAGCTCAGCAGCCTGCACAGTGGACCAACACCCAGCTTAAAAATAGAAGCTCCACATCAGACTTCCTTTGAAAAAAGGTGCTACTCAATGAAACACACACACACACACACACACACACACACACACACACACACTTAGATTCTTTATTCATACCATCAGACTTTGGTACATCATATCTAAATTAGCATTAGTATTGATTTTTAAAAAAATTTATGCCATTTGTTAGGTACTTCATTTTATCAGCTACTTATATCCTGTGTATCCTGCATGCAATGTCTCTGACGATTTGAAGGAAATGTGGGGCAGTCTCTAAGATGAAGGTCTGGGGAAGTCAACCTGAAGAAGGAGGCAGGTGTGGAGACAGGCAGCAGAGCCACTTGCAATAGGAAAGCTTGACAGTCCTTCCTGGGGATCTGGAAAAAAAAGGATTGTGGGAAGATGAATGCTTGATTTTAATTGAATAGTGCAAATAGTTCTGATATGGAGATAGGACACATCCCATACACCCTTCCCGAATTTGAACCATGCAGTGTTTCCTTGCTCTTTTCTGTAAGGTCACCTTTCTTTTGGAATAGGAACAAATAGAGATCTTTTCCAGTCATTTGGCCAACTGGTTGACCTCCAGATTTCTTGGCACAACACCAAGTTGAGGAGTCTGGGCACTATGAGAAGATTTGTGGCATCAGGATTGGAGGAAGATTCAGCAATTTGTGTTATGCAGATGACACAACCCTGCTTGCTGTCACTGAGAAGGACCTGACATGTTTGCTGCAGAAGTTCAAGGACTGAACCCATCAATATGGATTGAAGCTCAACATCAAGAAAACAAAGATTCTCACCACTGGAGCAATTGACAACATCATCACAGATGGTGAAGAGATTCAGATTGTTAACAGCTTTCATTTGCTTGGCTCCACAATCAACACTCTTGGTATCAATAGCCAGGAAATTAAGAGACAAACTACATTGGGAAATTCTGCTGGCAGAGACCTCTCCAGAATGCTATAGAGCAATGGTGTAAGTCTGAAGACTAAGGCGTGCCTGATCCAGACCATAGTCGCTGTAATTAATTGCTATGGGTCAGAAAGCTGGACAATGACTAGGAATGATAAGAAGGAGAATTGATGCCTTTGAGCTGTGGCGCTGGAGAAGAGTATTGAATAAACCATGGGCTCCTAGAAGAAGAAACAGGTCTGTTTGAGAAAAAGTGAGACCATGAACTTTATCTGACATACTTTGGACATGTTGCAAGGAGGGACCAGTCCTTGGAGAGGAACATCATGCTTGGGAGGATGGAGGGACAGCTCAGGAGAGGAGGACCCTTGATGAGATGGATTGATTCAGTATCTGGGCTAACAGGGTGTGTCAGAGGCAATATGATTGGCACAGGTTAGAGCAGGGTTTAGGACTTTTATAAGTAGGGTAGTTATGAGTCACAGACTATATGATGATACATAGCAACAATCACAGTGTAAACATTTACAATGAGAGATGAAAAGTCAGCAGATCAGCAACACCTCAGAAAGACTGATTGGTGATTTGCTCTTGAAAATTGTTGTTGCTGTTGTAAGGTGCCATGGAGTTGAGTACAACTTATGAGCTTATGAACAACAGACCTGAACCCTGTCCTATCCTCTGCCATCTTCATCACCTCTGACACACTGGAGTCCTTTGCTGCAGTCACTGTGTCAGTCTATCTCATTGGTGTGTTTGTGTTTTCCTTTCTTTTGCTGAGAGTCTGCTTTTCCAAACATGTTATACTTTTCTGAGTAATAGCATCTCCTAGCAACATATTCACCATGTTTGCCTCCAAGGAGTGCTCTGGCTGAAATTTTTTTCAAGATATATCTGTTCTTTTGGTGGTTTATGATACATTCAGAATTCATCTCCAACTCCACACTAAAAACCTAGGTAATTATGAGGCCATGCCTCTCTGTTCATGGGGTTAGAAAAGTTAAAACTGATCCGACGACACCTAATAAGAAGACTCAAAGGATGCTTAACAGTTGAGCAGGTAATCTCGTGCATCTTAAGACAGAACCAATAGCATAAGCAAAGGGCAGAGATGTGAAGAGCAGCTGTTATTTGGATTCTGTAGACTTATGTTCAGAATATGTTTCGGCATTAGGGTAGAAAAAGAAGCTATGCATGGATTACAAAGTCTAGAGAGAGATATAGCTATAGGACAGATAGTAATAGAAATGGAATCTGTGATTTCCAGAGTTTTCTTTCATGATTTTTAATATGGCTAATAGTACTATTTGATGCTAGAAAACTTGACCTTTAACTAACTTGATATCACTCTCCCTTTTCCCCCTTAATCAAGAATTCATCATAAATACTCATGTACTTTCAGATAACTTTAGTAATTGGAATTTCCATAGTTCTTTATAACCTTAAACAAAAATTGTGAAGTTTAGGAATAAACTCTTTGTTACTAAAACTCACAGAACTGAGTTGTTTGTTAAAATACAAACACTGAAATTTAAAATGAGAGCTAGAATGATCACATCCAAAGCAATTAGTAGAATTGTCAGGGGTAAACATTTCTTAAAATTATAGGCTTTTTAAAAAAAATGATTACAAAATCCAAGAGTGACAAATACTGCCAATTTAAAAAATCAAAAATTTATTACTACCCACAGTGCAAAATGCAGCTTGTTACATACTTGTTTAAAAGGGACAAGGAGGAAACTTTGTGTCGAGGAGAATATGGAGGGGGGTGTGCATATGTTCAAGTAAAGCTTTCTGGCATCATCCAGGTTAGCAACCTGTTCTAGCTTGCTTTTACTGAATAAATTAGATGCTCTTGTAGGAGCATCTGCAGCCGATTGGTCTGCCCTGTTACCAAGACAACCATATTTCCCTCTGCTCTCTGACTCTCAAAGAGCTTCATAACCCATTAGTGCCCTACTAGACAAAAACAAGAGGAAATGCTTTTCTCTCTCTTTTTTTTAATTCTTGGTCCAGATGAAGGTTGAATAAAAACACTTAACAGATATTCAACGATACTTATTTTTTTAGAGAACACATTTTCTGAAAGCCTAAAAAATATAGGACCTGATCTTAAAAGTATAGAAGTAACAACTACCCGGAGGCATGAAAATCACAACTAATAAAAAAAAATTGAAAATATTTTCAACAACATGGAGAGTTTGTCTCCGCTACAGTATGCATTTCACATCAAATTCTCTGACTCTGGTCTAAGAAGAAGTGAAAGAGAAGCCATTTTTATTTCATTTACTTGAATTCCCTCATCTATTATTTCCAGCTGGATTCTCTCACTTTGCAGAGACAATGAAAGATAAAAGGTAACACTTTAGCTAGGACTTTATCAGATCCATCAAACCCTAATGAGACCACTGTAGAAATAGGAATATCTTTGGTTGAAGGGCTAAGTGATTATATTCTGAGTATCAAAGTACTTCAGGGAATATGGAAAGCTGTCTGATCTCATACTCCAGCAACATTATCAGAATTTATTACAAATTCTCACCCCCGAGTAGTATTTGGATCTCAGTACATATTTGTTCCATTCTCTAAAACATGGTTCCTATGAAGTAAAATATACATAGATAATGCCTGTGATAATGTCAAGAAGACAAAGATTCTCACCACCGGGCCAATTGTCAGCATCA